>NC_046154.1:187575291-187769592 GCF_011064425.1 Rattus rattus | reverse complement strand
CACTTTCCCATCTTATAAAACCATTATTCTTTTGCATCCTCTGCATGTGGACAGTGGGCACCTAGCCTCTAAGCCTGGAGATTGGTGCTGTGTGCAGAAACCTTTTCTGGTTAATGCAAGTTGAATGCAACGTATTTCACAACATTAAACCTGTCTTCAATTGTTAATCCCTTTTATTTGTAGACAATTTTATTGTGTACACAGAGCTTTTGGCTCCCATTATATTATTTAAACCTTATAATAGTTCTGACAGGCAAACAAAATGTGTGTGTGTGTGTGTGTGTGTGTGTGTGTGTGTGTGTGTGTGTGTGTGTTTAACAATCCCCATCCTACAAATAAAAACTTGGAGACTCAAAAATATTAACTACTGTTTGACCCAAGGTCAACCAGAGTAGTGCTCATAATGGTGATGAGTTGAAACCCCTGTCACAGGTGCTGGGATCCTAACTTTTGTCCTCTGAAAGAGCAATACATGTTCTTAACTGCTGTGCTGCATACATATCTAGGCCTGACGTTGATTTTAAATATGCAGTTAATTGCATGGAAATTAAATCCTTCAAATTCTCTCCAATCAATATCAATTTCTCCAACTAATATTTATTGTGTGTTGACTGCACCCTTGCTACTATCTGTTTGAGAATATATGGAGCAGCTGTCTCTGAGTTTGAGGAAGTTGCAACCTAATAAATTGTCCTAGAACATCTATAGGCACTTTTCCAATGCAATGATTTGTTGAAATATATACTTAAAATATATAAAATTGTTTTTAGTATTTCTACTTTAACAATTTATTATAGGAGTTATCAGCCATACACAAAAATGACATACACTGAATATTTTGAAAATTTTATAATAACAAAAGTAGAAAATAGCATCTGTTTGTTAATAACAGATTAATGATGTCATATATAATAATCCTAGAGAATATCAAACTATTATAAATATGTTGGATGTTAATTGTAAATATGTAAGGATACCTGTATTGTTTTAATTAGAGAATTTACTTATTTTGTATTTGCATGCATGTATTTGACTATGCTCTTGTATGTGTGTAGGCATATATGGAGGTGAAGCCCAGACAGATATCAAGGATAGGCATCTCCCTCAGATGCTCTCCAACTTGCTTTATGAGACTTCGTCTCTATAAATCTAGAGCTCTAACTGACTAGAATGTCTGGACAGCAACTCCAAATATTCTCCTGTTCCTGTCTTCACATTGGTGAGATTACAGAGGACCAATTGTCACATGAATAGTGGGGATCCTGGGATCTTTTGGATCATCTCATGTTCTTTGGGTGACTGAGTCATTTATCAAGTTCTAAGAACTCACTTTTTGTTAATCTTTAATTTAGTGTGTCTCTGTGTGTGGTATGTGTACATATGTGTATGTAGTGTATGTAGTATGTACATGTATGCATATGTATGTATATGTGTGTGTAGTATGGGTGTACATCCATGTACATGCAGGTAGAGGACAGAAGAAGGTATCTGAAGTCTTCCTCTCTCGACATTTTTTCTATCTCATTTCTACTGCTATCATTTCTACTTTTTTGAAACAAGATTTCTCAGTAAACCCAAAGTCTTTCCATTTTGCCTAAGTTGGCTGACTAGTGAGGTTCTGTATTCCTCGTGTGTCTAGTTCCCAACATTATGATTATAGGCACACACAATCCTTCCTTACTTTATGCAGTGAGTCAGACTTGAACCCAGGTCCTTTTGCTTTCACAGTAAATTCTCGTACTCACTAAACCATCTTCCTAGCCCAAGAATCTATGTTATTAATTAGATTCATCTAATATCATAAAATATATAAGTACTATTGGTAGTTACCGTGGAGAAAGGTTAGCAAATAATTGGTTATGTTGTCTGAGGATAAGATTTTACTTTTTGCTTTTCTATATTTTTATTAACTTTGGGATAATTGGTTTTATTTTTGTCCCTAAAGAAATTAACTTACATCAACATTGTTCATTAGAGATCAGTTGTTTAAGTATATGCACAGTTGGGGTGAAGCATGCTGGTAGGGAAATTTAGAGATATAACGTTATGAGTTAAACATGCAAGGTCTCTGATTTCTTAGGTAAGAAATGAATTGTTCTGTCTGGTTGTGGTATCACTTTGTTAGATGTCTATGCAGTTACAATTCTTTTGCTTGAACTTGGTTATTCATGGACACAACATTCTTCTGACTTTTGGCCTATGATAAATAAAATTTTATAAAGGAACAAAAAGGACAGAGTCCCCTTCTTCCATAGACCCACACTAAGGCTTCTTTGAAGCTATTTAATTTTGAGTTTAGTGTAGTTTATATTTCTTCACACCTAGAACCTTTCAGCAGTAAGGCAATCATTTTTCTGAAATTTCAGTAAACTACAGCTTTTCCCCCTAACTCCTGGTGTCCTATTTTAATATAGATTAACAGCAACAAACCTTTGTTTGTCCAAGGCAAATGTTAGAGAGAAGACTATTTCTTTATGTAATGCCTTGGCACATGGCCTTCATGCCAGGAAATTTTATTCTCTTCTTGGGAATCTAGTTTAGGAAAGAAACACTAAACTCTGTTCTGTGGATTCCTCAGCCAATTCTCAGGAGCAGTCTTTTGGCTGTCAAAGGTGAAGTCTGTACCATTCCCATTTTAAGTGAGAAAATGCTTTTACTGACCTGGTGAAATATATCACCGAAGACTGCCTATTACATCAAGACCAAAGGCTAGAAATGGGAGATATAAATAAAATTGAGGAAAATCATACCTTTGACCTTCCAGTCTCAGAACTCTGGGGTTGCAGAGAGGCAAAAATAAATGTCTGAATCACCAACTTCTAATCCAAGGGATCATGTTCATGGCATGCTTGATCTGAAGTATCTCTGTGTGATTTGTCTGTTTGATTATGCTTTATTGATTCTTTTTTTTTAAAAGATAGGTCTCATATAGCCCAGGCAGGCCTCTAACTCATGTGTTAACTGAAGATGACCTTAATTCCTTAATCCTGCCATTCTGTTTATAGAGGATTGAACAAAGGATTTCAGATATGTTGACAGGTGTTCCAAGAGCTTCATGCCCAACCTGAGAGCTCTCTCTTTTCAAACTGACTCCTCCAGTCATCCTATATCCTTTAAATGGGATTTGGCTATCATTCCTTGCCCTAATAGGACTATTTAATCTGACATATACATATGTTCATTTGGTTTAGGATGATGCTGCCAAACATTTCTCCAAAGAGATGGCGACATTGGCTTGTTGACAGAAGCTTCTGGAGCCATGATAAAGGAGCTTCCCAGGATCATGGCGACTCATTGGCAGGGTACTGAACCTTATCAGTGACATCTGCCATGTGTACCACAGGGGTGTTAAAACACCACACTTGCCCTTCCTACAAACACTGCTAACGTAAATAACTACCTTCAGGAAAGGAAGATAAACCAGCTTTTTCAGATGCTTTGTAAGATTCAACTTTAATAAATAAACTACAGGTGAATGTTTTATTCTCAGGGCAAAGATATAGCAGTCTGTGTGTAAATAAAAAGAAATGAGACTCAACTCTAGGTCTCTTTCATCAGTGTGACCTGACCACAGGCTTACAGTTCTCTGTGATTTCTTTTCTCAGTAGGCAAAGCTGGATGGTACATGTCTATCCTTAGAAGATAGCTCTAAGGGTAGTTGCAGCCTTTGGCTCCAAGCCAGGCACTTGGCTACACATTAAATTTCATTGTCAACAGAAAATGCCAGCATAGTAAGGATGGCAGATTTTTTTTCCCCTCAAAGCTCACATTTATAAATCCTTATAATCTTTGATTAAAAGGTATATTGATATTACCAAAGTAATGACAAAGAACATGAGTAGTGTGAAGATCTTACTCACTAGAACTCTTTCAGTGAACTGTACCAGAAACTGGGAGAAGTCGGGAGCATATTGTGATTTCAGAAAGGGCAGCATGACAGACACACAATGGATTAGAGGTATGTCACAGTGACTCCTGAACCAACCTTAAGAGCTCCCAAATGTCATTAGTAGATCCATTTGATCAAGTATGAGACTTCTTTATACCCAAAATAATAACATTTATATCTGAAAGTCTATATTGACATAAATGAATAGATGAATAAATGGAGAGGGATGGACAAATTCTCTATTATTTAAAAAAATGTATGTGGATGCTGTGCCCTCAAAGATACGAAGCAAGTGAAAGGTCTCAGGCCTGTGAGTGCCAATCGTGACATCTGTTTTATAAAATGGTGGATGTTTCACCTGAGGAATCAGCCTATACTAAACAGACCTAGTAGAAAAGGAAGTTTACTGGGGGAAGGGAGCCAAGGAGCAGAGCTGGGACTTGGAAATGGGTAGACACCGAAAAAGGGGGGCAGAGAAGGACAGAAAGAGAGGAGAGAGGAAGAGAGAAGGGAACAGGCCAGCCAGGGGCACACGGGGAAGAGACAGACTGGGGGGAAGGGTCACAGAGTAAAAGAAGAAGAGTAAGAGGAGGGAGAGGGAGAGATGAGCTGCCCTTCTTATACCTGATTGGCTCTTACCTGGCTGCTGCTAGGTAACAGTTGGGTGGAGCCTAGAGGAATTGCTAACAATATCCTTCCAAACTGAAATAGAAAGAGGAAGGAAAAATAACATCTCAGCCTGATTAAGTTTAGCTGAGGATCCGTAGCTTTGAGATAAGAGGATAGGCTTCATCTTTAAAAACAAAGGACTCTGGTTATCTCTTTCAGTCTTTTCTTCCAAAACTATAAGGGCAATCTCATGAGAACACACATCCACATCGGACCAGTCACATTGGAGGAAAAAAAATCCTTGTCAGAATTCTTCAAGATCACCAAGATCATTATAGACAAAAATCTAAAAATCTAAAAATCTGTTGGAGCAAAGAGGGACGTGAAGCGACACGGCAGTTACATGGACTATGGATTCCAGAACAGAAAATGATCCTTAAAAAAAAGCAGAAGGAACGTGAGTCAACTTTGGGCTTTAGTTGATGATAAATATACCACTATTGGTTCCCTAACTAGAAAAGAGTATCATATTAATGAAAGGTATTCTTAGGGAAACTAAAAATTTTTATGGGCATTCTCAAAATTTTCTGTGTCTTGGAACTGATCAAATACAAAAACTTATTCAAAGTGGTAGTAATCAGAACACTTTACCACCAGTATTTGAGAAGGTTCTTCATTACAGATTATTTCTCAGGTGGTAAAGTATGTGTATTTAAAAGCCTTAGAACCGTGGTTCTCAACCAATGGGTTTTGACCCCTCTGGGGACTCAAAGACCCTTTCACAGGAGTAGCCTAAGACCATTGGAAATATTGGATATTTACCTTACAATTCATAACAGTAGGCAGATTACCATTGTGAAGTAGCAATGAAATAATTTTATGGTTGGGGTGGTACCACAACCTGAGGAACGATACTAAAGGGCCGCAGCACTAGGAAGGTTGAGAACCACTGTATAGAAGCATGTCAGCCAAATGGGAAAGTCTCCCTTCTTAACTTCCAAATCCAGACAGGAAGTCCCTTCCTTGTCTTACAGATTAGGGAAAGTCTAGAAAGAAAACACTTGCTTTCATCTTTAGGACAGGGAGAAATTGGTAGTAACGTTAACTAAATATTTAAAATTGGAATAATTTATGGCAAGGATAATTGGCCTTCTTAATTTCTCTTAAGGAGTGGCCTCAATATGAACAGGAGAGAAGCGATAAGTAGACATTTGGTAAGTAAGGAGCAGAACAGAGTAAGCAAACACATATGAATAGTACCATAGGGCACTCACCGACATAACGAAGTCTACCCAGTATGTGACCTACTCTACTCCATTCCTGGAGTTCACTAAATTCCCGGAGTTCATAGGCTATGAGAATGTTTGGCCCACAGTTTCTGGAATTGTTTGGAAAGAGTTAGGAGGTATGGCCTTGTTGGAGGAGCTGTATCATTGGTGGTAAGCTTCCAGGTTTCAAAATTACACCCATTCTTAGTTAGTTCTCCCTGTCTCTGTCTCTGCATCCCTATTTCCTGTTAATCACACACATCCAAGATCTCAGCTACTGCTCTGGTGACATTTCTCTCTTCCTTCAGCCATGCTCCCTGTTGGAATGGTCAAGGACTCACCCTGTGAAATATAAGCTGACAAACTCTTCTATAGTTGTCTTTCTTGGTCATTAGTACAGCAATAGAAGAGTAAAAAAGACAACACCTAAATTCTTCAGTGAAGAGCTACAGGCACCTACCTTATCACAGCCCAGAAAGGATAAGAATGACAATAGAGTTTGAAGTAGTCACCGTGCCCACTTGAACCCATTCATGTGGTGGGCGTCTATTGTATGGCTGGCTATGCTAGTCAATAAGGTACTGCTGCTCAAACAAGGCAACTCCCTACATTGCAAGTTTGACTCTCAGTCCTCTACTGATTATCAGTGACATCTTAAGGGTCAGAGAAGAGGGAGTCTCTCAGTTTATAGCTCCTCTCAGAGGGAAGGGAGCACCTCGCTGCTCTTTAGTAACACCTCAAGCAGATCCTTGTTCTTCTCAACTGCAGCATGTCTTCACCACTGGGACAGGAAACGTGAGCTGGTTGTGAAGGAAATAGCACAGACCCAAAGCCCACTGTGTATGCTCAAGGACAACACATCCTTGGAACTGTGGGCAGCCAGCCACCAGCACAGCAGGGTGTTCCGTCAGTGACCTATCCCAGCAGTGGTGCCTGATCTTGGCATGGAGGGTAGCAAGCAGACAAAAAGATATTGATGCTCAACTTTTAAATGAATTGTCGAGTCTCCTCTCTCTTTCCTTTATAAACCTAGGTGGTCTTTTCGTATTCTATTCTTTTAGGTTGCAAAGAAAAAATATTGAATGGGAGACAGTAATAGAAAAGGGAAGCTTGACATGGAAAAACCAAGAAACGCCTTCTAGACAGGGCTTCTGCACACTAGACCATGACCTGGAAGTTGGAGTATTGTTCTTGGATAGACACTGCTACACAGGGATCTGGGGTTTTAGCTCTAGCATTCTATACTGTGGGTTACTTTTGTTTTCTTCATCCCTCTCTATGGCTCTTGGAAACAAGTTCTTGTTTACTGCCCATCACTAACTTGTAATGTTTAGTCTAGTCTTTCTCCTACTATTGTCATAAATTCTCTGTCTGACTAGGTTACACAGTACCATCCTCTTCCATAGGCGTGTCCATGGATACAACCTGTAACTGTGAAAAACTGAACAGTGAAGGCTAGTTATGCAAAGTACTGCAAAGGTGGGATTTCGGGTTGACTGCAGTCTCCACAGGAATATATACAGAGACAGATGTGAGTGAAAAGGAGCCCTTTAGTGTCATCATCTCCAATTAAGGGGGAAGGCACAGAAATCTGAACTCTTGGATCCCACATGCCTGGACTCTGCTTTTGGCAGCATGTAGAATCAGACTCGTCATTGTCCTCCAAGTTGCCTGTATTACAGCAGGCTTTGGGCTATTTTCTGTTGTCCTCTTTCCAACTCTGCTTTTACAAAGTAGACCTAACTCAGTAATGCAATGATGATATCACCATCTATAAAAGAGATTTCTGATAATATACAAGGAAGCTGGGCAGCTACATGCCTTTAGAAATGGTGATAGGAAAAAAGACTGGAAAGGCTGACAGACTCCTAGCAGATACAGCCAGAAAGACTCCCAGGGTGATATTCTCCCTTTTCCTCCACAGGACTTGTCTCTACTCGTTAATTACAACTTTCTTTGTTTGCTTTTTAAATCTCCATTCTTGTTTGCCACTATAGTTCATGACTCAACTCCATCAACTCCTGTCCATGTCTCTAGCAAGATGTTCAGCCTTCCAAAAGTAAAACTGCCCCTTATTCTTATCACTTAGATTTGCTAATTATTTTATACCACCATTTTGGGGGATGGCAATACTTTTCTTTCATGTCCTTCTTCTGCACACGTTTGATTGCTTCTGGCTTAATGTGTGACTAATGCTATTCGGTTCGCTCTATTGGGTTTCTTGATGTTTTAATTAAAAATACAGGAATAACAAAAACAATTTCCACTCCATTGCATAGTTATAGATATTGAGATTATATTAAACTATATGATAGAAACTTATTTTCTAAGGAAGTTCTTTCAGATATAGACTGGTTTCCCTTATAGTTTACAGTAAAAATAGATAAAAATCTTAAAATTTAAAAGAGATCATAAAAGAATAAGCTTTGTAATTCTCCATAGATTCTAGCACCTGCTCTATAAAATAAAGCATCAAATGCGATGACAAATGGGATGGTTATAAAATTTTATAGTTTTTTTAAGCTATGAAGGGTCAGTTGATATTCTAAAAAAGATTTTATGTGTGTGTTTGTGTTTATATATGCATATGTGTGCGTACATGGTTTGTGTGTGTGTGTGTGTGTGTGTGTGTGTTGTGCATGTGTGTGATTTTATTTTTTATATGATCTTTTCTAAAGGACAGGCAGTAGCACATGGATTTTTTTAGGTGTCATCCATTGTAATAGATCATTGTTTTCAGTGGGATAATTTTGAAAATAGGTATTTCAGCAGTACTAGTAATGTGGTTTTGAGCATAAAAAGCGTATTTGAAAAGTCTTAATGGATGTGTTTTGTGCTTTGCCTAGACAGAATATTTAAGTGTGGTCGATTTAAATGGATGCGCTCCTTGAATGCTTAAGTTTCCAGGGAAGCTGTTTTAACTAGTTCCACATTATCACTGACAGCCGATCTTTACTTCATATCCCTAAGCACTTGGCTAGGAATAGGAATTATTCCAGAGTTCCATATGACCTCGGCTTCCAAAACAGGAATGTTGCCCAGTTGTTCCCATTCGCACCTGGTGATCTCATCTATGTCATCCACTTTGTTGCCAGGGCTACCAAGCTAGTTTAGAAAACAGCACACTTTGCCTTTTGGGGTTTTAATGGCCTTCCAGCTGTGCTCCCCAAGTTATCTCCAATGGAGTTTTAGAAGTAATGTCCTTCAGAATACACTTATGATCCTGTCACCTTATAAATGTACATGAATCCGCTACAGCTGTGTGTGTGTGTGTGTGTGTGTGTGTGTGTGTGTGTGTGTGTGTGTGTGTGTGTGTGTGTAGGTACGGCCTTCTGTGCTGATGTCTGTAGAGACAAAAGGAAGATTCTAGGAGTCCTTTATTGTGCTCTGTCTTAGTCATCTGATCTGATTCAGGGTCTTTGACTGAGGATGGAGCACACTGTCTAGCCTGGCAGTAAATAGTAAATAATCCTTACCCTGTCTACACCCTCTGTGAATGGACACGGCCATGCTTCAGTTTTTATTTGGCTTCCGAGGATCTGAGTTCAGGTTCTCCTGCTTTCGATTGCCCACAAAACCATCTCTCCTACCCAACTACAGAGGTTTTTTTTTTTGAAACATAATATCCACCAGCTTCTAGAAATTCATTTTCATATAAAAATAAATAAACCAGCCCTTCAAACATTGGTAGTTTCCTGAAGGAAGAATTACATAGATGCGCACACAGAGTTTACTAGAAATTAAATGCATAGTTTAATGACACACAGTTAGAGACACACGTATTATGTAGTAATGAGACAGAGCTTTGATGTGTAGCTGTAAACCTAGGTTGTTAATTGGTATGGAAAATACAACTGTTTTATAAAAAAATGTGATTTTCAATCCGTGCTTTCATTATAAGCACACAACACAAATGAGCTAATAATTTGGACTCTAGCCCCTTTTATTTGTGTTGTGGTTAAATTCTGGCAGCTCTCGCACATCCTTGTGGAGGGAGTGCAGATGGCTCGTGTGCTGCCTTAGGTGTACAGGCCTTCACTAAGTGATTGTCATTTTGTCTGGTCAGCACAGGTCTCTGGCGAAAAGCACATTTCATTTTTATCTACCAGGCAGCTTTCTGGGTTTTTGTTTGGTCTTCAAAATTCTAGGGTATGCTTATTCTGCTCAACCTACATTTCTGAAGCATTTTATTTACCCATACATTTCTTAAGATGTTTGATTTCCTAAGATGGCTAGTGGGCTCTTATGAATTCAGGGCTACTGACCTTTCGCGTGCCTCACTTCCCACTGCATAGCATGTCCAGGGGGTGCCGTGTGAAGGAAGAGCAGCGCTGAGCAGGCAGCTAAAAGGAAACTTAAAAGGGGAACACATTGGTCATTATTTCCAGTGTTATTTTTGCCCTTTGTAGGTGATGGTTTCTAGACATATAGGTATACCTAAAATATATAATATATGTGTATATTTTCACCATATCCTACAAGCTGTGTCATATACGTGATAGCAGAAGCCATGACCCCTTTTCTAGTAGTTTCTTTTGCATAACTGGGCATGGATAGTGTGTGCTACAACGTCTATTGTAATAGGCATGTATAGTAATATCAAATACTTACAGTATTATTTCTGTTTGCCTAATTATCTGAAACACAGTTTGCTTTGTATAGGGATTATGTTCCAAATGCTTCAAAAGTGACCTTTTAGAAATATAACCTCATATATAAAAGGCTGCTTAAGCTAGTATTGATCTGAAGTATTTTTCAGTTCACTGTGGAACCCTTCCAATCTTAACACTCAATATTGCAACCTAATCAGACATGTAAAATGGATGATGCTAGTAAATATGTTTCAATCTATTCATTGAATGCTAATTTTATTTCATCTGTAAATGAGGTTATTTTAATGAGAATTCTTAAAAACCTTTTTGTAGAGCTGGGATTATCTAACACAGCCCCGTGTATTCAAGGCAAGCATTATAACTGATGTGTTATTCAACTTTGCCAGTGATACCGTGGTATATTCCATTTTGTTATGTCCACATATGGAGGGAAGGAGTCAAGATGTAGAGAGTAAAATATCTTATCCAGTATACTTAGCAAACTGTATCTCCCTTTTGGGCATTGGCAGTATTGTCAAGATGTTCAAAGGTCAGACAAAGGGCAATTTGGAGTGAGCAAAGCAAGGGGGGGTGAAGGGCGGGAAGAAGGGGACGGAGCAGTGAGCATCCGCTCATCGCTGGCTAGAGATGGGGTATGATCACTCCTGTGGATCCCTTCATCTTTGCTGCCAGGATGTAGAATGTCCTTGAATCATGAACCAGAACGAGTCCTTTATCCCTTAAGTTGTATTTGTCAGAATATTTTAGCACAGTTTCAAGAGAAGGAAGACTATATTTACCCTACAAATACCTATGGAACTTAATATAATCAATATATTAATTTTCTTTCCTGGATGCCTAATATTGATATCACCATACACATATCTGTGGACTCCAAAAGAGCCAGCTACAGTTAGAAAGTCATATCAACCCTTCAGAATATCCTAGGGAGAAAGCCTTTGTGATTTGTTTCTTTCTTTTGTTTGCCTGTCCACAGACGTACTTTGAGCTAGCCAACTTGAAAAAAAAATTCTTAATAAGCTTAGGAAATCCATAATTATTATCTGAGAATCTGTTTATCTTTTTGGTTATAGCAAAGAGGGCTTTAAAAATGTCCCTTGTAAAGGACTCTGAATAGCAGAGGATTAATATTTCACAAAACAAAAAATAGACTGAGAGGCAAAGGAATTCATTATCCTTACAAAAATAAATAATGTGTGAATATGGGAAAGGTCATTGTTTTTGATACTTGTATTATGCATAGAGAAATGAGGCTTTTTTGAAGTGTTTATTAAAATGATTTGCCATGAGACAGAGTTATGAAATCACATATAATTAAAATTCAAAGTCTCTGAGTCCCATGGTAACACATTGGGCTAAAACAAGCTAAAACACACCTTGTTTATTTGTGAACATGCTCATATTCAGGGAAGAAAAAGGGGAAATTTGCCTGTCTCTACATATAAGGAATTTCAACATGTCATTGTGGTGAGACAACAAATACTTCATTATGGTATCTGTGTGTGTGTGGGGGTGTATGCATATGTACATATATATGATAAATATTAAATATAAGACCATAACTTATTATGTAGTCCAGGCTGGTCTTGAACTCATGATCTTCTTGCCTACCAAGTGTTAAGGTTACTAATTTGTGCCACTGCACTTGACTGTTTTGATTCAGCTATCTAACAAAAGCATGCTTCATAATACTTCATCATGACCGTGTTAGTAAAAGCTTACAGAATGATGTATCAAAGCAGGATGGGAGATCTTAAACAGGGTTTAGAGACAGAAAGTGGAACTTATCCCCTGGTTTTCTGCATTTTTCCTTTGAAAGCTGGTTGAACATTCATCTGAGCTTCTGTTTCTTTATCTTTAAATGTTAGAAAGAGCTATACATCCAATGCATAGATTTTAGAATAAAATGAAACATTAAGAATCAAGAAGAACATAAAATGCAATGCTTTTGCTGATACAGATGACATTGATGGAACCATACTTTGGTTTTTCCCTTGATGACCCATCTGGATGGAGAAACATTTGTTTCTATAGTCCCCAGATGAAGTCCTTAATCTGATATTTCCAGTGTCTTCTTACATTACCATTTCAAGTTCATTACCAGATTCTTAAGTGTTCAACTGTCACCCTTCTGTGTCTATGAAGAGATTTGTTTCATTTTAGAATTTTAAGAGAAATCTTTAGACGTTTTTGCCTTTACTCTTGCTCATTTTATTTTCCAGAGCTGTAAATTAGAAAATATCGCAACATTATTTAGTCAGCTTAAAAATAGAATGCTCTGCTTTTATACTTGCAACAAACAATGAATAATAATTACACTGAATCTATGAGTAGTCAAGTAAAACAAAATTACACTGGCTCTCTGACATGAGTTAGAGTATTTTCTACATTAAGTCATGATGAGATTTTGCTCTATTATGTTTTGTGTTTCTTTTCTCTAGTTATCATATTTTAGTTCCATAAATTCATGGTAAAAAAGTTTTATAATAAAATCTCGGACTTTTAGCTGTCTGTACGACTTATTTAGATATTTATACTCAAGATACTGTAGAGGGTCTTAATTGTTGAAATAATTTTGTATGTCTTAATGAATCTAAAACTGTGGGTCAGGCATAATCTGCTTACAAGATTACATCTCCTAAGGGGGGAAAAAATCAAAGGGGGTTAGCATCTGATAATAGTAGAGAATTTGCTCTGGCCCTTGGTGTTCTCTTTCTTAATCTCAGAGAGTACAGGGATATGTTGTGAGCATCAAAGGATGCTTATTCATTGTGTAAGGGAAAACCATAAGCTGTTCTATATTGTAGGAAAACTCTCCGTAGTAATAAGGGCACCTATCACCTTAGAACCATCAGTTAAGAACATTTCAGTGTGATGAACTTTATTTTTCCGAAGTGCTTTAATCAGAAGAATGGTCTCCAGGTTATTCTTATTTCTTCTATTTCTCTAGTATTTGCCTTTCTATGCATCCCTAAGCATCCTTTCGTCTTGCATTCTTCTCATTCTAGTTCTTTTGAGGTTAATTGAGGGTTGATGATTTCCAATAAAATATACTAATTTTATCTTCTCTCCATCGCTGTCTCACAAATTATTTTCCTGGTCGGGGAAAGTTCGGGCAGCATGTAGGTATATCAGAAGCCTTATTTGTTTGGCTTGCATACCCAACTTGCACAAGATTTACGAGATCCTCCGAACTCTGTATTTTCCTGGGTCTCCCTGACGACGTGGTCACATCGTTTCTTTTACCTGCACTGTTTTAATAGCTTTGTAAATTCCTCATTCCCAATCCAACCCAGTGAATCCTTCATTGGGATTGTTAGAGCAATCCATCTGAGACACTTTTCCAAGGCTGGGGATTTTTGATGGCTTCCTTTACTTTATGGAACCAAGCACAAACTCCACATTCCAGCAAACTGTGATCATGCTGTTTCCTCAGATGTACCTCACACTGCAGGCAGGCTCCGTGGGATTTCCCCAAATAGAAGCTGAAGCCCAAAACTCTGTGCCCTTCCCCACATTCTTTTCTTGTATTTGCTTCTCCTTTGCTTCCCCCATTGCCTAGAAATTTCTTACAATTGTGACTTCGATGGAGTTGTACTGTGCCTGGACCTGTTCGAGACCGACAACTTCAGAGACTTACATTCCAGGACTGTAGACTCTACGGTGATAACTTTCCTCATCTTTGCCTTTATTATTAGGCCGAACTTTATGTTTCTGGGTTGCTGTTTTTTGTCCCTGTTTGTTTGTTTTCCTCTCCTAAAGAAACATCTTGTGAAATATTACTGAGCCAATAAGTTAATGGTGACTCAGGTTCGTTTTCTCTTCTCCGAGTCATAAGGTGAGGATTAGCAGGGGATCCCTGCAAATAGGAAGGAAGGAAGCTCCAACTGTTGATAATAGACCTCTGCCCTCAACCGCTCTCCCTGAAACATAGAAAGAAACTTCTTACCCTCTTTGGTTCTGGCTTCAAAGAGTTTCTTCAAAGAGTTTCTGTGACAAGTCAAGGCTTACCCCTTGTTTTTTGTTTGTTTGTTTGTTTGTTTTTGCAGAGCATATTTGTGGCCATTGAAGTAAGATAAATAAAAAGCACATCCTGATAAAAATTTCAGATTAGTAAATGGTTTCTTGTCTATGAAATTATTCAAACCCAGTGGTCTGACAAGTGATATTTTCTTAATTTTGAACAATAGGTCTGTTCTCTCTCTATCCTGTAAATTCTGTTGGTGAGTACATAGGTATTGTCAATGTTATATAGGAACTTACTTTGAAAGATATGTACTTTAAACTCTATTCCACTATTTGCCTAAGAGTTATCTAAATTAAAGGCTAAAAGAAAAGGTCTAAGCAATAAGACTTAAGAGCAACATGTCATTATCTCCGAGCCGGATACACAATGGTGTGATAGTATTCTGGAAGCCCATGATTCATCCTGACAGGGAACTCGTGGATCATATTGTCATGGCAACAGGATAGCTTCTTAGGTTTAAATTTGTTTGTGTTGCAGATCCATAACTTTAAAAGCTTATCCAGTGCTTTTAGAGAACAACTTGTGTCGCTTCTGTATGCTAAAAATTCATGGCTATTTTGCAAATGGTAATTTGAGTGTTCTTTGCTTTTGTTCTCTTTTGTCTCCAAAGTGAGCAGTTATAAGACTAAAATTGCTGTGCCTGAGTGTTTTGTTTGTCTCTTGTTTGGCTTCACTGTAGAGCTGCAGTGGTAATATATTGCTTCCCCCATATTCACTGTATGGAAACTGTGGATGTATGTTTTGGGGTATTAATATGTACATTCTTTCACTGAGGCAGTAAGGATGAAATAGGAGGAATTATTTTGGCAGGCTAAATATTCAGAACTTAATAAGCTTAATATGTTGTCCCTGCTAAGGCAGAACCTTGCAGCCTTTTCAATTCTTCCTGCATGACAAAGGCACTTCCTTTTGCCTTGAAACTCCGGGTAAACAATGCAGAAAAACAATGATCAATGGTCCTTGTTCTTTTCCCAGCAGATCGTCCTTGACACCTCTCCCTTTGTGGCACAGTGCTGACAGCTGGGTTCTCATTTGGAAGCAGAGAAGAGAAAGCCAGGAGAATGAGAGCCATAGAGGATGAGGAGAGAGGAGAATAAGACTGGAGGATGGAGAGAGAGAGACAGAGACAGAGAGAGAGAGAGAGAGAGAGAGAGAGAGAGAGAGAGAGAGAGAAAGAGAGAAAGAGAGAGAGAGACAGACACAGACACAGACACAGACACAGACACAGACACAGACACAGACACAGAAAAACAGAGACAGACCAACAGACAGACAAGGAGGGACAAAGAACCATTTGTTTTGACTTCAGAGTTTTTAACCCCTAAATATAAAAAGGGACAGAAATTTCCCACATTAACATGAAGCTTCTTAATCCCTTCAGTAGAATAAAACAAAATGTTTGTGTGAGTTAGCTGTGTCTTTAAAGAGGACAATAGAGGAAGTTTACAGGGTGATTATGAAACAAAGAAGGCATTTTGATGGTGCTAGTCCTGAATTAAGGGGAAGAAACCCAGGAAATTAAAAACAAAACAAAACTAATAGCTAATTAGCTAAGGTAGAGATAAGTTCTTCTAGCCATGATTGTCTTCTCTGGCCAATTATTTGTCATGCTGAAAACAGACTTGGGTGATTAAAAAATAAAGACAAGATGAAGGGCATTTGTTAGGCCTTTGAGCTGCTTACGTGTCACTATTACGTGCCGTGTTGTTTGCTTCTGTTTTCCTGCTTCTCTGGCGTGTGCACAGAGCTCCTGGAGAGAAGCTGCATCTGCAGAGATTGACTGACTGATTAGAACTGCCTACTGTGGAGAGATTGGAATGTTCCAGGTCCAGAGGCTAATTGTCTCATCTTGGGCTAACTTTAGCCCTGGGAACAGTCATTCCTTGCCCACTTTTGTGACAGAACTAATAACCTGTGTCTAATAGATAAAAGCCTTTTGAAATCTATGAACTTAGTAGACCACTAGCTACCCCCAGCCCAAAAGCTAAAAATGTCATCAGATTACATCTTATTCCTACAGGAAAGCTTGTCTCCATCTTACCATGAGCCTTGCCCAATGCCAACACCACCACACCTTGCCAGTGTATTTTAAAGTTGCTCTGATTTATACATTTCTCTGTTCCATATAATTAAAAAATTTCACAAAACTGCTTCCATGTTGGAACATGGAATTGGGGGTAAGCTAAGTCTGAGTTCCCTGGGTTATGGTCATGCAAAATGGCTTCAGAATATAAAATATCTTATAATCTTTGTGATGAGAGATGTGTGTGTGTGAGTGTGTGTGAGTGTGTGTGAGTGTGTGTGAGTGTGTGTGAGTGTGTGTGAGTGTGTGTGTGTGTGTGCGCGCGCGCATGCATATGCAATGTGTGTTGACATATGGTACATAAGAGCTAATCTCGGAGTTTGGAGTTTGCTTGCTTATTTATACATTTTCAGTTTTCACAGAAGCAAATTGGTGTTGATAGTTGACCTCATTATTTGATTTTTGGAAAACTTAACTGTGGACCGAACTAGAATTAGTTTTTGAAACTGCCTCTGAAACTGTTAGCTGTATATACATAAGAAAGTCAATGAGTTGTTCGGTTAAGAGAACGATAGAGATGCAACTTCCTGTTGGGTCAACCCAAATTAGTTCTCTTCCATGAAAGGGAAATGAAGCGAGCCACTTATCTTCTGTGGATGGTGCAGAGTGCCTGTAAGTTAGGGCACAGTAAACAAGTCACTGAAACGATGATCAATGATTAGTAGGAAGGTTTTTAATGTGTGTTAAAAGAAAACATCCAGAGGCAATTAGAAGAATCTAGAGCACAGAGAACAAGAGGTAGACTGGACATGGCCAGCAATAGTGGAGTATGGCATGGGAAAGTCATTGGTTGTGAGTAGCTGAGGGGAGAAAAAACAATGTGGAGGAGCAGCTTGGGAGTTTAGGGTAGAGGAGAAGGTGAGAGGTCCCAGGTACTAGATTTACGGGCTTTGAGATACATAACATGTACATGTGAATTGGGACTAAATTGGCTTTGGTAGGAAATGTAGGTTCACATCAGTAGTGAACCGTATGCCTGAGGCAGAAGAAAGGGACATAGGGAAGTGGCTCTTCTTGACAGATAGAAACCCCCATCACAAGTTCCTGCAGAAGTCGCAAAGTGTTTGACATCAATCCTGTAGTCCATCACATGCTGAGCCAAGACTGTCATTTAGAAGGAAGTCAGTGGAGCTGCCATTTTAGAGGAAATTGAGGTACCTTTGGGCTTGACAGTGTCCACTCCAGAACGATTTACAAAGATGGCTTAGAGTCACTTCAAGCCACATGTACAATTTGCAGACTACGCATATTTTCATTCAGTTTGCTCAAACACGAATACATTTGTGTGTATTACAAACATTCACTATATCCCCAGTGGTCTGAGAAAGCGAACATTTCTCTGAACAACCAATTTATCCTTAGAACGTCTTTCCTAGTAATAGAAATTTTATGTAATATGTTTTTATTTGTATTACATATTATGCTACTGAGAACCTATCATTATAACATCATCCACTGAGCCAGGATTATTTTGGGGATGAGCTAGTGTCATGGAGAGGCCCACGAGAGATGACCACTTAGACAACATTTATAGCCAATTGCAACTCTTCATTCCATCTGGCTGGGACTATACCGAGGTATTTGGGGACACAAGTGCAGTCTCAAGTGTTTAGACCAAGAAGCTTTTAAAGGCAAAACCCACTTCCTGTTATTTTGGTCAGAAGGCGCAGGGGAAGGTGTGCGCAAGCAATCACTTTAGCAGAAGATAAGCAGTTAGCGGGAGGGAGACGTCTGTACAATAGAACTTGAAGAGAGATTGTTTCACTGAATCAAAGCTTGTATGTAAGGAAGAGCAGGTTAGGTCTCAGGAAGTTGATTTGCGGGCCCTCAGAAGGCGTGCGCATGTCATATTTCAAATGCAGGCAAGCATAGGGAGTAATTTTACAATCTGAGATTTTACTCTTTTCAGACTATATTTATATGTTTCTCAGAGCAATATACCTAGCAACCTGTTGGTGACCTATAAGATGTCAGTGATTCCTCACACTTCCAGCCAGCCATTAGGCTGCTTGTGAATGCGAGTGCAAATGAGTAACTCCATTTAGCATCCTGTCGATGACACCACATTTTTTATTAACTATGTTCCAGACAACTCAGTTCCTACAACTGAGGAAGATGGAGTGATCTGCAGTGAAGTAATTTGGGGTGCAACGGGGCAGACTGAGGCTTTTGAGTAAGTTATAAGGAAAACCAAAGCTCCTTTTCACCAGATTACGCCAATAAATAATTGGGTATTCATATGATTAAAATCAAACTCATTATGGGAAGAAATCATATACAGTGAGCAAAGGCTTTAACAATCTAAGCCTGTCAATCAGAGCCAAGCACTACTCCCTCTATGCCCCTAAAGATTCAAACTCCTTTTCCTCTTGAATCTGATGAAAGAAAGCCCCAAGTGATAACTGGGGCTCTGACTTGAAGGCCGACTTGCAAGAGTGACACCATATTTCAGAGCTTGACTATGCTTTGCTTGTGAATACAGTTTCCTTGCTGATTAGTAATTTCCATGTTCATTTGTTTCCTTAGTCACCGAGACAACCAGAACCTGGAAATACCTGGCCCAGACATTAACTGCCAGTAAGACTTCCGGAACCTGTTACTCTCACTGTGATTGGTTTAAAAAACTGAAGCATTTGCCAATGCTATTAAATGAAAGCTCCAAAGTGGTGATCATCCTGGATTGTCCAGGTGAACTCTAAACCTAGTAACTGGTTAGGAAAAGACGGGAAGATGCAAGACAAAGTAATTGATGATCATGCTGCTAGAAGCTAGAGGAAAAGTGGAGAATAGTGTTTCCTAGAGTTTTTAGAGGAAGCATACCCAGCCTATACTTTTAAATTCAGACATGTGACCTTCATTCCTCTCAGATGATAAATGATCCTTCACTGGCAGAAACAGTTGCAGCAGTCCCAAGGAACTAATGCACAAGAAACCAGAATCAGATGTAAACAAATATCCGTGGTTCTTCACCACAGCCTATCCAGAGACATAGGAGATAAGAAAATAGTTGGACATCTAGAAAGTTGTCATGGTGACTTTAAAATACTTTTCATTTCTATTTAAGTAATCTTCCTCAAATTTTATCCATCATCTTGCTCCAAATACAAAAGATGCAGCCCTGGTGACCTCTGCCTCACATTTGCACATTCCCTTCCTTATTCCAATTGTTTGTTTGTGTTTGCTATGCTTGGAATCAAACGCAGTTCCTTGGCCCAGACTGACCTGAATATTTTTGTATCCTATATGCCTGTCTAAAGCTAAAATTTACCTTATTTCACATAAAGTATTGTTTGTATATTATAATACCTCTGGGACTTTAAAATAATATTTTGCAATACCTGGCCTCTTTTCAAATTCTGGTTTTTTTAGGAACAAATCTTAGAAGAATCCAGTCAAATAGGATTTTTAGTTTAAGGGCAAGCTATTCAAAATACTCTTTAATTTTTTAATTGCTTACATTTCTAGTGATCTGAATACCCAAAATAATTGCCAATACCCTTATGGCTAGAAGGCAGTCTTCTAAAACATTGTCCTTGCTTGAATGAATTGTAACTAAAAGACTTATTTTCTTTCTTTCTTTCTTTCTTTCTTTCTTTCTTTCTTTCTTTCTTTCTCTTTCTTTCCTTTCTTTCTTTCTTTCTTTCTTTCTTTCTTTCTTTTTTAAGATTGATTTATTTATTTTATGTGAGTACACTGTTGCTGTCTTCAGACACACCAGAAGAGGGCATTAGATCCCATTACAAATGGTTGTGAGCCACCATGTGGTTGATGGGAATTGAACTCAGGACCTCTGGAAGAGCAGTCAGTGCTCTTAACCACTGAGCCATCTCTCCAGCCCAAGGACTTGTTTTCTTTAAAAATCAAAACACCCATATCAAGTCAGGAGTCCTTAAGAGAAATTTTCATAATGGAAAGTAGAAGCTTTTGGCTTGTCTTAATAACAGCAGAGATAATTAACAAAGTATCATATGAAATAATTGACTTAAAATAAACAAATTGCTTACTCATGCTTGTTTTTAGCCAGCAATAGAGAGCGCACTATAATCACAGTATTAAAAGAGGACATAATGCTTTAACAATCACAGCTTCAACCTTGGCTATGACACAATACAGAAAAGTACAGTGGCAGTGGTAAGACCTTAGTAGGTCCCACCTGACTCCATGTCCTTTTATTGTGCAAATAGGACATGGAAACATTTCCTAAGGATGGAAAAAAGTCAACAAAATAAAGGTAGCTACATACCAAATAATAATTAAAATATTTAATTGCTATCGTTTCTTTGGTAACACCAGGCACAAACCACCACTTAGCACTGGTGCTGACCTCACAAAACTGTTTTCATATGTAGTCATTGGAAGTTGTATTAGTATCACTTCTCGGCCTTTTGGCTAAGATCAAGTGTGAAGCTGTATTAGTAATCCAAAGCTAGTCTAGGTTTTAAAATGGTCTTGCATAGTAATTGTGCTCAGGATTCTTGAGATGAAACAGTGTGGAATCATATTTATATGATATATAAATCCTTTTCCATATTACTATTGGTATGGGGAGATTGCCTACCTCAAACAATTATGAAAACATTAAGGAAGCAATGCATAAGAGACAGAACCATGACTGTCCATGCATAATTACTCTATAAATATTCAACCTGAGAAATCCTCAGGTAGACATTTCAGGATAAACTCCCAGAGGATAAATTAGAACATGTCACTTGGTATGAGTTAAGCATAATGCTTCCTGCATGACTTAAGACTGTGATAATTTTGACAAGCCGCACATTCAGTACCAGGGACTGCTACATAAATGAACAGCTTCTTTTCGGTGGGATGCCCTACTGAAACTCTAACAAATAAAAGGACAAGTTAAAGTCAATCAATGGTGTGAAAGAGTACAGAATGAGCAGACCTATACTCAAATAGAAAGGAAATGGTAAGGAGACACCAGGGAATCTTAATGCAGGAGTTACCTTTCCCATGAAATCAGGAAAATAAACTATGAATGTCACTTGTAAAGAAGCATTTAGAGCAGAGGATGGCGTTGTCTGGCATTAATAGGAGGAAAAGCCCTTGGTCCTGTGAAGGCTCATTTCCCCAGTGTAGGGGAATGCCAGGGCGTTGAGGTGCGAGTAGGTGTGTGGGAGGGAGGGATAGCATCTTCACAGAAGCAGGGGAAGAGTGGAGGAGGTATGGGAGAGGGGGGAACGGGGATAACATTTGAAATGTAAATACATAAAATATCCAAGAAAAATAAAACTTAAAAATAGGAAGCATTTAGAAAGTGACTTGGAAACACAATTAGAGCTTCACTTACATTTTTTTTTCTCCTCAGAATCTCATTGCAGAGGAATTCAGATGAAATATAAAAGGATGGAAACTAAAGCATAAAGATATTCAATGGAAAAGTACTATCTATATTTTCACTGTATTGCTATCCATACCAGAAATCCTGGGGTCTCGCCCTATAAGGCATAGTTACTGACATGTGATACATACCTGTACCTGCCTTTCCTCCAGGCCTGACAAGAATTCAGATGATGTCTGCAGACCAATGTCAATATCGTTTGGCCTTGACTCTCCTCACCTAGTCCTCTGTTAGTTTGCCTAGTGTGACTATGAACCTGAGCCTCATTTTCTGTTGCTCTGAGAAAATGTTGTTTGACACAGTCGTATTTCGATCAATCGGCTCCCATCAGGGAAAGGTGCTCTGTGAAATCAATGCTGACTCCTTGTAGCATCTGAGAGGAATAACAGAGCACTGGTCATGGGATGCACAATCTCACAGAAGCAGCAATTTGGGAGTTGATAGAAGTAGCCCACTGGCTGTAAGTCTAATACAACACCTCTCTCTACTTTCAAGATGAGAAAATGGGGCCGTGAAGAATTTCAGTGACTGAAGCAGGGTCATGCATTCTCAATGGGAATATAAATCTTCACTTCTGACTTTATGGGCTCAGAAAATACTGTCAGCCACATGTACCATCCTCATATTCACTCCCCAGTAAAGGCTGTAGATACTGTCCCAGCTGGTATCAGCCCGAAGTCACATATGAAATGAGCTGCAGGCAGCCTATAGACTGAGAAGTATATAATCATTTCTGCCACCTCAAGTTTTGGGATGATTTGTCATTTAGCTGCAGATAACCAGAAGCATTATTTTATTGATGAGTAAGATGGGGAGAAAAGATACTCAGTAACTTGTCAGGAGTCTCAGCTATTCACAGTGCTCAGATTTTAGGATTTGGAGTCAAAGTATTTTATATTATACCATTCTCACTATTTTTCTTCCTTCCCACCACCAACATATTAGGCACTTGGTTATATGCCTTCCATCAAATCTCATTTTTATCTATGAGATTCAAATAGGTAACTTAGCATATAATTTTGTATATATTTATATACCACATATGTGTGTTTATATAAAGGTAAATGATTTGCTCTATAGTATATAACTTAGCAAATGGCACAGCCAGAAATTGAGCATACAATATTTTTCTCCATAAATTTGACTTCCCAAATACAGCACATGATTGCTTCCTAAAATCAATAAGACTCTTCCTGTGCCTGGCTCTCTGATGTAGTTTAGATTTCCCTTGATTTATGACTCTCTTTGTTCTGTAAAACCATTACAACTCATGAAACTTCTTCCACAATGGAACATGGGATTGAAAAAAAAATGATTCTGTGTTCTTGGGCCATGGTCGCATAAAATGGTCCCAGAATAAACAATCTCTGATTACTGCATCATAAAACAAACAACCAAGAAAGCAAAAAAGAAAACACCAAGTATACTCTCACTCTTCTAAAGATATGTCCATGAACTTAATCATTCAGCAGTGTGGTCGTAAAGATAAGCCAGCAGTTCCTAGAGTACCGCTGGTAAATATTAAACTATCTGTTCTATAAAGAGAAGGTCAACAAAGGGAATTTCCCCTCCTTCTTACTCCTTTTCTATAACAACTTTATGGAGATACTGGAGAGTCCACCCTTTGAGAGTAAATAATTCATTGCACTTTTTGGAGAAAATTGTTTTGAAAAAGGTGTAGCCATTACAACTATACAACCTCAAGACCTTTATTATCTCATAGCAGCTGTGTATATTTTACTCATAGCTTTTAAGTTTCTCTGTCACCTTCAGCTCTGATTTTACACTGGAAAAAAAAAGCAGAAAAAAAAGTGTTATCTTCTCACTTTTCCCTAAAATAGCAAGATTATTTAAGACCTGTTAGTGGATTATGTGACTTCAATACACATACTGAATAGCATTAAATTTTATTTGTGCTTGCTATGAGTAGCCTGTGTCTACTGAAACAGAAGTTTATAATTTTCTAGAATAAGAATATCTGCCAGATCTCCAATTGAAAAGAGAGTTTCTCTCCTGCAGTGTATTTGGGGAGCATTTAAATCAGCACTGGACTGCCCAAACCATAGGTATGAACTGTTATCCCATAGGTACAAATTTCCTCTACCTTTACCAAGAAAGCTATTGAGATAATGGGGTTATAAACTACTAAGTGGATGAAATCTAGAGAACTACAATCACGTGTTATGCATGTAATGACCACCATTTGCCCTGCCCCCAGGGGAAAAAGTTGTTGTGGGTTGGAGGCTAAACAGCAATGCAACTTTCTAAAGTTATGACCTAGAAAGAGCCAATGACCTTAAGGTTCTGAAGATGAAGTCCTGATCCAGCATGGGTGATTCTCTTAGGAGATAAAGATGAGACATCAGGGATGTGAGTACCCAGAGTGCCATTCGAGGACAGCCATCTATAAGTCAAGGAAATAGCCTTAACAGACTTAAGTCTGCTAATACCTAGACACCAAACTCTACCCAGGACTGTGAAAAATACAAACATAACAAGCATAGGTTGGTTCAGTACCTTCTGTGGTCTTCTGTGGTGATAGTCAGAAAACAAACGATGAGCCTGAGAGTTTCTCAGGGAAGCGTTACACTAATTCCAGAGGCTTTGACAAGCTCCATGTCTCCTACAGTCTGTGGAAATTTCTGGATATAACTCTATCCTTTGGCTTGCAATGAAATTGAAATACTCCTTGTGTTTCACACCTGAAAGATCACATCTCCCGAGGCTCTGTTATTTCATGTAACCTAAGAACAACAGTACCAGAAATGTTAATTGTTTAAAATTATATTTTATTGTATATAGTTAGATAACATGCATCTTAGAGTACATTTATGCCCAAGTATAAAGTATATTGTGGGGGCTGGTGAGATGGCTCAGCAGATAAGAGCACTGATTGCTCTTCCAGAGGTCCTGAGTTCAATTCTTATCGACTACATGGCAGCTCACAACTATCTGTAAGGGACCTGATGGCCCCTTCTGGTGTGCATGAAGACAGCTACAGTGTACACATAAAATTAAATAAATAAATAAATAAATAAATAAATAAATAAATAAAATGTGTATATAATGTATTAAATATGTTAAAACTTGAAAAGTTGTATATGCCCCTCACTGAGATACTATTTCAGTTTTACCTTTAGTAACACAACCACAATTTTAAACCATAATGAATGTAAAACTTGCAAGAAGTCACCATGTAATGTGATAAAGTATGTCCTTCAATAGAAACTTTAAAGCATTTTGAGGTAAGTACTCTCAACATCCTTTATAGTCATCCACAACGCCCAGGCTTACATAATGCAAGTGGAGGCTATAAGAACATGTTAGGCAAAGGAGCAAAGCGAGGGACAGAAGCTCATGGTTGCAGCAGAGATTAGAGCAGAATTATGATGAGTGGGTACCGCGCTTGGATCTTGGTAGCTGTCAGTGTTTCAACATTCAACGTGTTATTTTTAGAAAAACACTCAATGCAAATTTCAAAAAAAAAAATTCTACAAAAGCCACAGTTTGCCTACAGATCTATAATTCCAGAGACTGGCAGGATGGAAAATCACAGTGTTTGTGTACGTTTTCTAAGGCTTGTCAGCTTTCAGAAATGCGATGCATGCTAAAGCTGCATTCCTTAAGTTCCCCCGCAGTGAAGTTTTACCAAGGTTGGAAATTATTGCTATGAATTTTTAGCTCTGATAAGCAATTCTAGTGAGAACTGTGGGGTCGAAGATAACAGGGTGATATTATTGTGAGCCTTGTCTTGCCAGGAGATATTCTAAACTCAATTTTCAGATAAGAAAGGGAATCTGAGAGCATAACTGGCCTTGGATAAGACTCACCTAATAATCAGAAATAAAGACCACCACTCTAGTTATCTCTGCCTTATCCTAACACAAGAGCAGATTACTCTAAGATCTGATGGACTGTTTCCAATTGCCCCATACAGATCGTAATCATAAGAATCAAAATCTAGTTATCGTTTATAAACAATAGTAGCAATGAAACAGCTCCCTAAGCACTGCGGCTTAGCCGGGATGTCTATGTGTTTACTGGGTGTTTGTAAGTCATCGGAGAACTCCTGAGTAGAAAATGCACTGCAAGTAATGAGCTTTCTAGATGTTAATCTGCCCTATGTTGGAGAAGCTTAAACTGAAACACTGAAGGAAAGGAGAAGGAAAGCACACTGTGCCTTCTTGGGTGGTAATGACACAGTCATTGTAAACCCACTAGAAAAAAAATTTGCCTGGGATGCTGAAAGTGCACAGAGATCGAAATGGAAGGTGTGGGACATTTGAAATGATGCAAACAATTAGAGAAAAATCTATATCTATCCCCTTATGGGAATAGTGGGATTGTAATTTGGCCCCCGAAGAGCACTGTGCTCTGTTAACCAATGATCCATCTCCATAGCTTCCTAGTCTTCCTTTATAAGGTGTGAAGCAAGCCTTTTGATGCACTTTTGGTCATTAAGCCCTATGAAGATGCCTATTGAGTGGGTTTGTGAGAAATAACATAGTTTTCCTGATTACAAGGAAAAGACCGATATGTGTCATTTACCCTCTCCTATTGAACAGCAGCTACTAGAAACCATCAGGATGATAGACACACTGTGGATTAGAACACCAACAAGACTCTGGTGTTGTGCTATGACTCTGCTAACCTTAATTTCTACCAGAATTCCCTTCCTAAGATTCTTTGGTTGAATATGGTATGTCCCAACTGAAACTCATACTGAGACTTGGTTTTCCAATTCAGCAAAATCAGGGGTCTTGACCTAGATGGAGGTCTGGAGGACTCAGGAACTAATTCCTAATGAAATGCTTGATATTCTACCTTATAGGAAATAAGTGAGCATTTGATCTTGTAGGGATGAATTAGTCACCACTAAAATTAAGCTTATTCCTCATGTTTTCATCTCTTCTGAAGGTTTCTGATCATTGTTCTCACAAATATTCTGCCATGTGATGACACAGCAGGCATCGTGTCAGATCTGCCCCTCCACCCTTCCACAGAAGGGTCCATTCACTCTCAAGTAGTCCTTTAGGAAGAGAAACTAGCCTAGAGAAACTAGACTAAGACAAACCCTTATTAGCAGGAGAGAAAACAGAACTCTTTTGATAAAAGGAGATTTTATTATGTGGACTTGAAGGAGACTCTCTACAGTATAGATACTCAAAATCAGGTATTTATACATAGGACTCTGAATCATCCTGGACAAAACCTCAGATGACTGCTTTCCTATCAGAATTTTTAATGCTAAGTTTTCAGTTCAATGAATCAAGATTCAAGTATCATATATGTATATGTATATATATACATATATAGAGAGAGTTATAAAAATAATATACTCACATGAATTCAAAATTCAAAATTAAAGGGAATACCAGTGAGCAACGTACCAATAGTAAGGTTAGTTGCTTACAGTAGCCCAAAATAATTACACAAAGCATAAAACACTTTTGCAGACTATGAGGGAAATGTAATCATTGTGACTTTGAGACTTACCACTAGCCATCTTTACCAGTCTTTACCAAGAGTAAAGATGCTAGAGTGTCTGGTATAGAAACTGAACATTTTCTGAGCAGTTAGTATTCATATGTCATTGTTATATTCTAAGGAGATGCTGAGAAACTCCACAACATCCAGCCAACAGTGACAGTGACATAATGATTAAAGGGCTGAAAATCTATCTGCCTAGGAAAGGTTAAAAGAGTTGGCATTTAGCCTGTGGTTGAGCAACACAACTGTTTTCCTCAAATGCATGAAGTTCTTTTGATGATGTGAGACTATGAAAGACCGCATTAAAAGAACCTTGCAAGTTTTTACAAAAAAAAAAAAATCAATCATCTAAACACAATATGTGCTTGCCTTCTAGTGCTACTAGGAGTCATGCCCTGGACCAGATTAATTATCATTTTAAAAGAATTTTTAGACTTGTCATGGGATAAAGATGATTAGATGCCACAGTGCTAAATATAAGCTGTATTTGCCACTTTAGTGTTGTTATACTCTATAGTAGAATGTACTTTTAAGTGCAAATTCCACTTAATAACCAAGCCCATGACTGCTTAGGAGATAAACCTGCTCTAAACAATGTTAGGGCTCATAACTTTGATCAGAATCTCTGCCTTATTATAGTGTGTTTGTTTCAGTCATTAAAATGGAGTCACCTCTCATCCATGAGAAATGGTAAGTGTACATAACCCTTGGAAATTCAGTTCCATTTTAAGTAGAGTAGAAGGAAGAGGAGGAGGAAGATACCATTAGGCTCCTCCTCCATTATGAATTCAGCTGTGTAACCACAGGCTGGTGTGGGGAAGTCTTAAATATTACCTCTGTCTGGGCAGGAAGATTTTCAGTTCTAAACATTTTATAAAAGAAAAGGAGTTAGGATAAGACCAGCATTCTTTGTTTGTTTATTTTTGCCTTTGTTTAAATATCAGTGAATCATATTAGTGTAAATATTCATACACCAGCATTTCCATTCTTAAAAATTATCACCAGATACAACCATTCTGGAAATCAGTCTGGAGGTTCCTCAGAAAAATAGACATTGCACTACCTGAGGACCCAGCTATAACTTTCTTGGGCATATACCCAAAAGATGCTCCAACACATAACAAAGACACATGCTCCACTATGTCCATAGCAGCCTTATTTATAATAGCCAGAAGCTGGAAAGAACCCAGATGCCCTTCAACAGAGGAATGGATACAGAAAATGTGGTACATCTACACAATGGAATATTACTCAGCTATCAAAAACAATGACTTTGTGAAATTCGTAGGCAAATGGTTGGAACTGGAAACTATCATCCTGAGTGAGCTAACCCAATCACAGAAAGACATACATGGTATGTACTCATTGATAAGTGGCTATTAGCCCAAATGCTTGAATACCCTAGATGCCTAGAACAAATGAAACTCAAGACGGATGATCAAAATGTGAATGCAGATCGCTCATGGAGACACAGCCAGAATACAGCAAATACAGAGGCGTATGCCAGCAGGAAACCACTGAACTGAGAACAGGACCCTGTTGAACAATCAGAGAAAGAACTGGAAGAGCTTGAAGGAGCTCGAGACCCCATATGTACAGCAATGCCAACCAACCAGAGCTTCCAGGGACTAAGCCACTACCCAAAGACTATACATGGACTGACCCTGGACTCTGACCTCATAGGTTGCAATGAATATCCTAGTAAGAGCACCAGTGGAAGGGGAAGCCCTGGGTCCTGCTAAGACTGAACCCCTAGTGAACTAGACTGTTGGGGAGAGGGCAGCAATGGGGGAGGGGTGGGAGGGGAACACCCATAAGGAAGGGGAGGGGAGGGATGTTTGCCGGAAACCGGGAAAGGAATAACATTCAAAATGTATATAAGAAATACTAAGTTAATAAAAAAAAAAATTAAAAAAAAAAAAACAAAAAAAATAAATAAAAAAAAATTATCACCAGATACAACCATTCTGGAAATCAGTCTGGAGGTTCCTCAGAAAAATAGACATTGCACTACCTGAGGACCCAGCTATAACTTTCTTGGGCATATACCCAAAAGATGCTCCAACACATAACAAAGACACATGCTCCACTATGTCCATAGCAGCCTTATTTATAATAGCCAGAAGCTGGAAAGAACCCAGATGCCCTTCAACAGAGGAATGGATACAGAAAATGTGGTATATCTACACAATGGAATATTACTCAGCTATCAAAAACAATGACGTTATGAAATTCATAGGCAAATGGATGGAACTGGAAACTATCATCCTGAGTGAGCTAACCCAATCACAGAAAAACACACATGGTATGCACTCATTGATAAGTGAATATTAGCCCAAATGCTCGAATTACCCTAGATGCACAGAACACATGAAACTCAAGAAGGATGACCAAAATGCAGATGCTTCACTCCTTCTTTAAAAGGGGAACAAGAATACCCCTGGGAGGGGATAGGAAGGCAAAGTTGAGAGCAGAGGCTGAAGGAACACCCATTCAGAGCCTGCCCCACATGTGGCCCATACATATACAGCCACCAAACTAGATAAGATGGATGGAGCAAAGAAGTGCAGGCTGACAGGAATCAAATGTAGATCTCTTCTGAGAGACATAGCCAGAATATGGTAAATACATAGGCGAATGCCAGCAGCAAAACACTGAACTGAGAACGGGACCCGTGTTGAAGGAATCAGAGAAAGGACTGAAAGAGCTGAAGGGGCTTGAGACCCCATATGAACAACAATGCCAACCAACCAGAGCTTCCAGGGACCCAAAGACTACATGGACTGACCCTGGGCTCCAACTGCATAGGTAGCAATGAATAGCCTAGTAAGAGCACCAGTGGAAGGGGAAGCCCTTGGTACTGCCAAGGCTGGACCCCCATTGCACAGGTTCTTGGGGGGAGGAAGGTAATGGGAGGGAGGATGGGGGAGGGAACACCTATATAGAAGGGAGGAAGGGTTAGGGGGGATGTTGGCCTGGAAACCGGAAAGGGAATAACAATTGAAATGTAAATAAGAACACCCAATTTAATAAAAGATGGAAAAAAATTTAAAAATATTATCACCAGAACCCATGACAACGCTATGGAAACAAAGTCTTTGTCTTTATTGGGGTTAAGGGTGTTGGGATTGAGGTCAGAGTCCAGGGTCAGTCCATGTATAGTCTTTAGGTAGTGGCCTCATAGGTAGCAATGAATATCCTAGTAAGAGCACCAGTGGAAGGGAAGCCCTGGGTCCTGCTAAGACTGAACCCCAGTGAACTAGACTGTTGCTTGGGGAGGGGCAATGGGGGGAGGGTCGGGAGGAACACCCATAAGGAAGGGAGGAGGGGGGATGTTTGCCCGGAAACCGGGAAAAGGAAAAACAATCGAAATGTATAAAAGAAATATTCAAGTTAAAAAAAAAATCAGTAAAAAAAAAAAAAAAAAAGGGTGTTGGGATTGATTGAACCATTTTAACACCTAGTCTCAGTATCATTTTATACTCTGAGTATTTCTGTCTCCAGAAATGCAGATAATTTTCCAAAGTTCTTAATTTCTGTAGGCTAATTTAAGAGTGATTTTGATCTTGGATCTGCCTTCTTCTTTGCTTTACCAAGGTTTCGTAGGAAATCTTCCCTTTACTGTAGAAGGATCGATAGTTTGATTCTGTTTATCTTCTTACTAGCAAAACAACTGAATACTCTGTTATGAGATCGAATAAAACTTAAACAAAGAAACTTATGGAATTTGGTTAAAATTTCCTCCAATGGATAACCTTCATGTACTGATTTTATATTTCGTTTAAATGAGGCTCTCCTGCAGCACTCCACCTGATCCTGACGCCACAAGCAATCCATTGGCAAGGTCTCATCTAAGTAAATAATGTTGTCAGGCTCAGAATGAGTTCAGTTCAATCTTACAGTTCAAATTCCATAAGCATTGTAACAAACAACTTTATAATACATGACAGGACTATTAAAATAATCAATCTAAAAACCAGACTCTCAAAAGCCCTTCTAATGAAATTGTTTGTAATTTATTCATGAGTAAATAGAATTTCAAACAGAACAAATCACATGCTATATCATTCTGAGAGATTTAATTTTTTTTGTAAGTTGATGTATGTGTCCTTCAAGTAACTACTTCATATAACAATGAGACAGAATTCTTTATAAAATACCACAAATACTCATTGTTACATTAAATAAATAAATAAATATTACTGGATCATTTAGACTTAATTACTAAATCTAATTTTGTCCATCTCTAAGATGAAGAGATTTTAGAAAGTAATTATGTTCACATAATGAACTCTTTTGCATGAAATAATCAATTAATGTAGCCAAGATTTTTTTTTGAAAATTCAAACTTTCTGTATGTTAAAAAAAATCACATTGCAAGATTTTTATACTATTTAACTCTGACTATTCATTAAGTCAAGTCATTCATACTGACTATGTGTGTAGTTTGGCCTGTCTTTTGATTTCTTAGGTCCACTCATTCTAAGAAGTCGTAATTTGTATAGGCTTGTTTTGAGTCTCAAATAACATAGTACACATTAATTCAGTTAATCAGATATTTATTGCTAAAAGATGGTCTCCTTTAACTTTATATGCTCATTAGTTATAGACTTAGCACTTGCAAGACTATTTGAAGTAATCATAGAGAAGAAAATGTAATGTTCTTGATATAGCTAAAAATATAGAGAGAAAACATATATAGAAAAATCCAACCTGTATTTTAGGCATAATTGAAGTGATTCTTGACCAAAGTCTTTAAGTTAATTTTAATGCAGCTATAACAAAATTTCTAAACAATTACCTCAGATCTGGCACTATAATGCACAGACTATCTGACTGCAGCTAAGTTTCTGTCATCGTTCTAATCCCTTGATGTTACCTTAGATTAATGCTAGTAAGACTGGAGTAATGTCAGTCAGCATTTCAATCCTAGTTTTTACTGTTAGCTTTATAAATAGCTGCATTTCTCAAACTGTATCTAATTTAAATTTGGAGCAGTTAGTACATCGAAACTAGAGAAGGTCAAATAGCAAGCTGTTCATACTAAAATTTGATGTTCAGCCCAAGTAAGAGCCACCATGTTTAAAAATTGATTATAAATTACTAATTAGAAAAGAAGCATCTAGTCTTGTGCTTAGAAAGCATTATCAGTTCTAATTTTTATATTCATCTAAGTGCATTTATATAATAATATTCACAAAAATTCAAGTTGATTTTAAAAATCCAATGTATTTTAGCAGCAAGACGTCAAAATGGCTTGGAAGTATGTCATTGAATCTAGTAACCCAAGTCTAAGACTTACCTCTTTTTTTCCCAGTATCACTCTTCTTCCGTCCCACCATTTTGGGATAAAGAGACACTAACATATGGCTCAGAACCAACAATTGATATAAAACAAACAGAAATGTCCTGAAATGTAAATGGAAGTTTTCCAGCTTCATTGGTCTATTTATGACTGGATATTTGATTTTCATACATTTAAGGATATAACAAATTGATCAAACAGTGGGCACATTTGTGCTCAAAAGTGAGAATTCGACAGTAAAGCAGCAAACGTTACTTCTTTCCTTGTAGGAATTAGATTGTCTACATGGCTCTAAGAGCACAAATAGGAAACTGAAGGGAGATAGATTGGCCTTAAGTTAATGGGGAATTTTGCAACCTAACTTTCCTATCTCAATATAGCAGGAACCACTAAGAAAACAATCCCCCATGTTTTGAGAACAGGCTTGACCACTGGAGGAGGGGTTGTCAACTAAAAAGACAACCAAGCAAAGCAATTATTTCTAACTCTCTAACTTTGTTCCTGTATAGTCTACAAATCCTGTGAGTATTGACTCAGATACTGCACACTAAAATACTTTGAAGAGCATGTTAGGTGGAGGTGGAGAAAATTTTAAGTATGATCATTAAATTGGGACTTATCTTATTGGGACCTGATATGGTCATCGATGGGGACACAACTAAAAGTAGTGTCTCCCCACTTTCCTGACTCTGTCATTAGAAATTAGTTTACCAGTGAATTGTAGAGCCCTGAAAACTTCTTTTATTACAAAGATATATGAACACAGTCTTAGTACTCTTGTCCTCAATTGTGAAGAGTTTATGATAACTTTGATAATGCATTGCTCACAGGATGTCTTTATTTTTTATCTGCTGGTTTTGATATTTATTTTCCCCTTATGTAATGTTCCCTAAGCCCTGGAGAGGATGGAGAATGGCATACTAATTTGTGTGTGTGTGTGTGTGTGTGTGTGTGTGTGTGTGTGTCTGTCTGTCTGTCTGTCTGTCTACCTGTCTTCATGTCTGTCTTCTATTTTCATTACAAGAGAGTGGGTTTCCATATGGGATTTTGAATACCCCATACTTATAGATAACTTCTTCTCCCTTGCTCACCCACCTCCATTATCCTTAAACCCTTCCATCTCAACTAGTCCCTTTCTATGTTTATATTACCTATATTCTTCTAGACCCCTCCCTTAAGGTAGCCTCCTAATGAGCCCTTTCTAGCCTTGTGACCTCTATAGGAGCTCTAAGCTGACCATTCAAAATGATAGTTTCAAAGCCAGGATCTAAAAAGAGAGGACATGTGGTGTTTGTTTTAGTATGCCTGCATTACTTCATCAAAACATTTTCCATTAATTTCATCCATTTACCTAAGAATTTTATAATTTATATTTTCTCTGAATAAGTATTCCTCGTGGGTTGGGATCATATTTTTATTACCTATTTGTCAGGTGATGTGTATCTAGGTGTGGTATGACACAGCTATTCTACTTGGCATATACCCCAAGGACATTGCATCCCCTTATCAAGATGCTTGCTCCTGTTTATTCTCACCCTGTCTATAAGGCCAAGTTTAATAAATTAACTAGCTTTTATAAAAACAATGTAATAAAGTGGTAATTTTAGAAGAATATAGATGAAATTTGAGTTTAATGTCTCAACTTTTTGAGGTAACTTTTAGTTTTGTAGTAGAATAAATCCTGAATGTGTTGCTTATGCATTTTATGCTTCATGAATTTGCTATGCTCTTTTAGTGAGATGTGATTTAATAAAAATAATGCATAAGATAAAATGTACTTTACTATATACAAGTAATACACCTACAAGAGTACTTATATAATGCCACAAGACCTATTTGACTCTTTAGAGATAAACATATAAAGAATTTTTAACTGCACAGACAGTTATACAAATATAACAGTTGTTGTATGGATATAATTACTTTCTGTAAGCTGAATACATTCCTATTAAACCAATTGCAAGAACACTTTCTGTGCCAAGTAAATTAAAAATATTAAAAAGTGATCATACTTTTATGGTACATATGAATTTACTGCAAAAATTACATACAGATACTACCTGAAGGAATTATGTACTTAAAAACATGGCTGTGAATTTTTAGCAATATTATGATTATTGGTTTGCACTGATGAACATTTTTCTTTAAATTCTTTCTTCTCTATGCATTTTTTATGAGCAAAGCTCCATTGGCCTTTAATCTAGATAAATATTTCCAAGGATATTTTGTAGCAAATAGTTTTGAAACAGAGATTCTCAGTACAATATACTCTAATATGTCCTTTCAAGTAGAAAGGATTGCATGCTTTCTGCCTATTAGAAAGCATGCGTTCTTAATATAATGGCCTTTATCTCATAATGCATAATGCAGCCTACTTTCTATGCAGGGGTTCTCTCTATTGTTGCCTATGCAATTTGAATATAAGAGACAGTGATGGTTCTATGACTACTGTGATTTCCTGAGCAGTAACCTGTGTTTTGACTGGCCTATAGTTCTTCCCTCCATTACTGTCTATGAAATAGCAGCAGATATGGCAGGATTCTGCAGGAAAGTAGAGCTAACTATTGCCATTTTTATTCTAAAAGAACAGAAATTTTCGAATCAGATCATTTGATCAAAGTTGATCACCCCCTCTCTGTGATTTTAGCTAGCTAAACTGTGAAAGGGCTATCTCATCTCTGCTGTGTCCACATTGACCATGTAAGGGGTAGTATGACATGTGACATGATTTCCTGGAACAAGGCAGCAGGGCATGGGCCTCCATGAATGTTGATGGTTGCTGTGGGCATAAGGTTTGCTTGTGTAATAGTGTACACATTTTCAAGCTTCTTGTTCTATGAATGTCTTTCCTGCTAAGATTAATGACCCCATGACAATCAGAGACAACATGAGTCTGGGAGGCAAAGAGGTGTTCATGTCTCAGCAAAATGATAGAACACTATGACCTTCAGGACAGCCCATAAGGCTATGGGAAAGAATGCTAAAGAGATGAGTTTGAAAATATATTAATTTCTGTGCTTTGTAAGATATAAGCATGTTTTATGAAGTATATAAGGAGATTTACAGATCAAAAGGAACAGAGGCAGCTACACTATGAGCCAGCATGTCAGAAAGATACTAAGGAGGGAGATAAAGAGATTTAAGGCACGGTGATCACAAGGCAATGTTCCATCTAGCTAAGTTTGATTTGTTTGTTTGTCTGTTGTGTTTTGTTTGTTTGCTTTATTTTGTTTAAGCTTACTAAGATGGATAGATTCCTGAGTTCCCAGTCAGCTTAGGAAAGAGCTAATTTAGATCCATGTTTAGAAGGGTAACTTCAGGATGGTATCCCACCAAGCTATCTTATTGTTTGTGTTTGTGCTTGTGCTTGCTGTTCCTAAGCATCAAATAGCTGGAGTACTGGCATACTGATTTATGGGATAATCAAAAGGGAACCCGGGGGTAATGACTGAATTGGCATGTAAATAAAAACTGGGCTTTTGAAGAGATATCCAGAGAGATTTTAGAATAGCAAAAGAAAGCTGTCTCCAGAGAACAGAACACAGAGAGCAGTTTGAAAAGCTGTCACAAGCAGAACACAAAGAGAGAAAGAAGACTGGAAAGCCATCTTGAGTAGAAAATAGGCCATCTTCTTGGACCCATGATTTGACTTAGAGTTGTTTGTTTTGCACTTCTAGGCTCCCAGACACCTCTTCTCTCAGAACCCCTTTCCAAGTCAAAGCTGGTCCTTAGCACATCTCCATGATGGGAGAAATTAATGCCTAATTTGGAATGTTTATGAGACCAACTAGTGAAAACGCCAGGAGGAGTTGGTTGTTTGTAGGCAGCGTACAAGAGATGCTACATTTGAGATCTCTCATTTGATGTCTCTCTCTCTCTCTCTCTCTCTCTCTCTCTCTCTCTCTCTCCTCCACTCTCAGAAATTCATGAATTCATGGCATATTTTCCTTTTTCTTACTTGATGTGTTAGTCACCCTGGGTCTGTACCACTGAAAGTTTTGCCTCTTCTGGTCTTCATTCCAACTAAGAACCAAGTTTTGACATGTTATTAAACAGGTCCTATACAGATGAATGACAGTTGCCTAGAGGAAAACCTAAAACTTGCCAGTTCTAAAAGCTGCCATCATATTAACTTTACCTTGAGAAGGTTAACCACCTAGGGAGGGACATATTGGTTTCCTTGCTTTCTCATCTGCTCTGCCAGAACCTTTTCTGACCTCCACAGATCTCTGGCATTACTTCCCAAATTATCTAAGACAAATTTCTCAGCAGCACTCTGTGAGGCCATCATCCCTGTTGCTTCTCTTTCACTATTTCTGAATGACCTGGATATGAGTCAACCAATCCTTCCATCTGTTTCTTCTAATCATGACCTCAATGCTCCTCCTTAGAGTTCTACATTGTAAACAGTAAATACTGCTTGGGACCTGAATCAAGGTCACGTTATCCCTACTTCTGATGTTATACTTTTGTTGTGCTAGATGTTTTACAAAGCAGGGGGGTCATGTGGGTTCTCTTGTAGTAGTTTTAGGTGACCTAATGTGTCTTCTGCTGAGCCTCACTCTAAGAAGTATAAATGTGAGGACAAAGTAAAAATAAGATTCATCCATACACAAGCAATTCAACTTCAAACTATGCCCCCTTTGATAAATGTGGAGTTGTTTTTGCATGTACATTTTTCAGTCTTTTACTATGACCATACAATGTGGCAGTGAATAGTTTTCTACATATGCTATTGTGTCTAAATATATGCATGTTTCAAAATAAATGAATAGAGGCTAGTCCTATGGAGAATCAATGTATTTTCATTTCATGACAAATTGTTAAGTTACCTCTGTAGAAATGTTTTGAATTTTAGATCTTTAACACACACACACACACACACACACACACACACACACACACACACACACACACACACATATATATTATACATGGTTAAATATTCATATCACTGTGTAGTAATTAATAATTAACACAGTATACTTTTTTCTGATTTTGCTTTCATATATTTTAAGGAACAGTTTTCTTTTAATCTACAAAGACAATATTCTTTGATCTGCAAAATATAGGTGTGGAGGGAGAGTGAAGATCTGAGGCTTACCTATGTCCTTCCATGGCCTACTTGCTTCCCTGGCAGGTTTGGCTGGTGGGCTCCTAGGGAAGGCCTGTTAGAGTTGGGGGCTGAAGTAAAATGTTGAGTAGGGTAGATACAGGGGAAGTTCGGTGTGATCCACTGGAGATGGGGATAAGGAGGAAGGCAAGGTACAGTAGGTGGTCTGAAGCTGAACTTGAAGTATGACTGGGATACTAGTTGTGGAAGAGAAAAAGTAAAGGTGAAGATTTTCAGTTGGCCTCACTGCTCTCCCTGGCCTGAGGATAGATGTCGAATTTTCAGTCTTCATTCCTAGGAGATTTTTATATATGCTTTCATATATATATTCATTCTTTGGTATTGGATTTGGTATTAGTGAATTACAAGTCACTAAGCAGATTTGAGGTCACAGGTTAAAATGCTTTCCTACTCTAAGCCTGTAAAGATGAACAGCCATGTAACCTGCGATCAGAATGGGTGTACTTCTAAATTTGGACCAACATCCATTCTATTGTTCTGCAGTGATGTGATAATTCTATTTCTTATCAGTTTCTTTTATCTCAATAAGTGTTAACTCACACTGTAAAATTAAAGAATGTGTTTGAATGGATAATTTCATAATTTAAACTCCTTTGAAATTGTGTGTGTATGTGTGTGTGTGTGTGTGTGTGTGTGTGTGTACAAGTGTTTATGAAAGTCAGAAATCAATGGGAAGTGTCTTCTTCCTTTGCTGTCTACCTTGTTACATTGAGACAGGGTATCGCTGTATTTGGAACTCACTGGTTGGCTAGACTGACTGACTAGTAAGCCAAACACCCACCTTCCTTCGTTTTCTGTCTTTAGTGTCAGAGTTACATGGGTGCTGAGGATTCAAACTTGGGCCCTCATGTTTATACTGCATGCACTTGACCTGATGAGCTACCCCAGTCCCATGATTTTTAACTTAGTTATTCATAATGGGAAAAGAAGGTTCTAACATATTAAAAGTGATATAAATGGTTTCTGGCTAATAATTTATGGATAATTTAGATGAAATTTGAAATATTTTAGATACAGATATTTAATTTCTCTGGTTTGTTCAAAATAACCATTTTCTATGAAAGGTACAGAAGTCTATTTTGAATGAGAAGCAATAGAATTTTTTAGCCATATTTAGGCATATGCTTCTCTCCACACTCAGAATGGCTGAGTCACGACATCCCTGCAAGACACCTCTTCCCACTTTCTAGATTCTTTTGGGGAAGAACGCTCAAGAATTGCCTCTCAGCCTTAATTTCTTTACTGTAAATTATATATGTAAAAAAATGGTGTGTCTTTTAGTAGAGACTGCTACTTGGAGTAAAGTTTAATCCCAGTGGCTATCACATAGTTGAATTCAATAACAAAGTACTAATTTCGTTACTGCAGTTTGATTTTACTCATGTGATTTCTTAGGTTTAGACAGATTGAAATATAAGAATATATACATTTACATTATAAAATGTGAAGAGAGCATTGATATGAATCTTCCAATATATGACCCAGTTTCACAGATGGAAGGAAAAAAAAGGTAACTCTGATGAAAGAAACGAGGCATTGGGGATGCTCATTTCCAAAACATTTGAAGACCAGCCTCCTGAAATTAATTAGCTGTTGGCGTTAAAGTGGCTACTAATGGAATATGAATTAAAATATGGAAAAACAAACTGATACATTTTATGAAAGGCCCTGATATTGCTGTGATGCTCTTTTTATGGTGTGTGAGATTTTTTTTTCAAAGAGGAGTTGAGGTTGACATTCAGCACGAGATGCCATATTTCTGGACACTGTCTTCTTTCTCATTATTTTGTCTTTTCATTCTTGTACTTCAGCAGCTTGGAATGACGTTTCTGTTTCCAAGTGCTCTGATACGTCTTAACAAGACATTTAGACAGTAAAGGCCATTGTCACTCTGTGAAAGCATTTGGGAGAAACCTGCAAGTTAGCCAATTCCTTTGGAAATGTGATTTGGTTAAATTATCCTTACTTAATCCCTAGTTACAAAATCAAAAGGCAAGGTTGATGTCATCCTACTCCGCTGCTAGTCACCTTTGAAAAACTGCAGGAGACAATAGAAACCAATCAATTGTTCCCGTCTATGAATAATAATGTTTTAGTGTGTCATCAATGCCTGGCTTTGTTCAAGTTACTATTGGAGAGTGAGAGCTATAGAATATAAGTAGCTGTACAATAAGGAAGTGAAAATACATTCTTTAGCACTGTGTTCTGTCAGTTTTACTGTTGGTTGCACCTTTATTTCAATGGGAGAATTAAAATACTGAATATCAATAAAATGCATTCTGAATACTTCAATGTAAAATTTTAGATTACTTAGAGGTAGTCAATTATTACTACTAGTAATGACTGGATGTAGCATTCAGCTTTAAAATGTATAAATTGGGTAAAATAGAAGAAAGAGAATGTCGCATCCTCAGTTTCCTAACTCGTTCCAACTGCAGATGTCAGTACGTACCTTCAAGGATGAGTATGAAAATAAAATGTGCATAAAGCCATTAACACAGTATTTAGTCTATGAAAAATGTGTGGTTATAGGTGCCACATAACTTAGGCATGAAAGGTACTGAAATATTTTTTCCATCTTTACTAAATTGGGTATTTCTTACTTACATTTCAAATATTATTTCCTTTCCAGGTTTCCAGGCCAACATCCCCCTAACTCCTTCCCCTCCCCTTCTATATGGGTGTTCCCCTCTCCATCCTCTCCCCATTACCAACCTCCCCCAAAGAATCCTGTTCACTGGGGGTCCAGCCTTGGCTGGACCAAGGGCTTCCCCTTCCACTGGTGCTCTTACTAGGCTATTCATTGTTATCTATGAGGTTGGAGTCCAGGGTCAGTCCATGTATAGTCTTTGGGTAGTGGCTTAGTCCCTGGAAGCTCTGGTTGGTTGGCATTGTTGTTCATATGGGGTCTCAAGCCCCTTCAGCTCTTTCAGTCCTTTCTCTGATTCCTTCAATGGGGGTCCCGTTCTCAGTTCAGTGGTTTGCTGCTGGCATGGTACTGAAATATTTTTATATGTAGCTAGATAAGGGATGATTTAATCAACATTATGTAAACTCTAATTTATAACACATTTTTCTAAAAGCCTTATAAACTTTGTATAACTTCTAGAAATACAATGGATTTTTAAGTGTAAGATTTAACTCCTGTAAACAAAAGAATATTGAAAATATGTGGATCAGGTAATGCTCTAATTTCTTTTCTGTCATTAATTTGTAACTGCATTATCCAAGAAGATTAGCATTTATGGCTTTTAAAATGTAAATATAAATTAATTAAAAGGTATTATCATAATAATTTAAACTAACATTGTGTACTAAAGACTGTTACTAGAAAATAACTATCTCAGCTACACTTGCTATACACCAAGTCCACCAGAGTCACAGAGAGTGGTTTTGCTATTGTTTGCTATAGGTTATTTTTATTATCTTTGTAAGTACTCTTAACCAGTATTGTCTTCCTAATGTTTTCATCTTTTAGTAAAGTTCCTTTTCTTCTGGTGACCCCAACCATAAAATTATTTCTGTTGCTCTTTTATAATTGCAATTTGATATTGTTATCAATCCCGGTGTAAATATCTGAGATGCAGTATATCTGATATAGGACCCACAATTGGGGTCACAACCCACAGGTTAAGAACCACTATGAACAGTAATTAGTTGCTTGTATTTCTTTGTCTAGCGGTGAGGCCCCTTAAAATTTTCTCATTGACATTTACATATCTATTAGCATTGTCATGGTTTGGGTTTGATTAGGTAGCTTTAATGTTGCAGTATTATGGGTATAGCTTTCTGACATTTCTTGGAGACACAGTCTCATAGCAGACTTCCCAATCCTCTGAATTTAAAAATCTTTTCTCATCTTCTACAAGGTTCCCTGAACCTTAAGTGCAGAAGTTGTATTGTAGATGTGGGTCGGGCATACATTGGTTATTCTCTATAATTTGACAAGCTTTCCTATAGTCTTCTGCAAAAAGTACATGTTTTTGATGAGGGATGAGATCTACATTTATCAGAGAGTTTAAGAGGAAGTGTTTAGATAATTAGTAAAGTGGCAAAGGTAGGTTCTTAAGACCTTACTAGTTGGCTATGTTTACAGTACCAGAGATTACTCTCATTCTGTTGAGCATGCCTTAAGTTGAAACAGCTATGACTACTGCCAACATGTGAGTGTCATTATGGCATTTCTAAGGCTAGATTGCCATGCTGGTCATTGTTTTGGTTCACAGGTCTCTCACCTGGGCAGGACTATAAATTTCCTCATCCCAAACTGACAGCTAGCACAGCACCTCTGATATTAGAAAGGCTATTCCTCAAGGAGGTGGCTTTAAGTCAGATCCACCTTAAACCCAATGAGTCCTGTGACTGAAGTATATGATGTCTTTGCAAACTGGGGCTTAGGTTCAGCATATGGGAGGCAACCAAGACCAGTAGCAATAGCTTGTATTATTTTGGAAGTCTCTTGAACTTTGCCAATCCACAATATAAATAAGTTTCGTGCTAATTTTTTGTTAGATGGTCTATGGATCTTTGGGTAAAAGCATAGTCAGCCAAAAGTGGCAAAACTTCTTTAAAGGTACACGTGCATGTGCACACATGTGCATATGCTTATAAATGTGTTTTATGTTATAACATCACTGAGGGTTTTTCAAAAAAAAAAAAAAATCCTTCCTCTCTTCCTGTTCTGTGTTGAAGTCACTCCCTTCCCAATTAAATCCTCTCTCCCATTTCCCCCTTCATGTCCTTTGCATCCTGCCCCTCCCTTCTCTAGAGCTCCCTGCACCTTCTGTGACACTGGTCTTCTTTTCCAGTCTCTGCAGTTACTCCGAGTTGCATACCAACATCTGTGTCTTTGAAGCTAGGAACCAAAGATGAGAAAGAACATGCCGTGCTTTCCTTTCTGGGTCTCGGTTAACTCACTTGATATTTCTAGTCCTGTCCACTTACCTACAGATTTAATGACTTCATTTCTCTCTAGGGATGAATACCATTCCTTAGGTGTGTATGTAACAAACTTTATGATCCATTTGTCCATCAAAGGAATGACAAATGCTGCTGTTAGCTGTTAGGAACAGAGACGCAATAAACACAGTTGTCAGTACATTTTTTTTTCTTTTATTGAAAAGAGATTTTTTTTTCTCAGAAAAATGCAAGCCTCCAAGAGACAAGAACTAAGCATGGCAAAAGAAGATAAACTGTGGTTTGGATATATTGTATGGAAGAAGAATCTATTTTCAATAAAAAGTGGCTTTTTCTTATATAATATATCCTGATTATGGTTTCCCCTTCATCTACTCATCCCAATTCCTCCCTATCTCCCCACCCATCTGAATTCACTCACTTTCTGTTCCTCATTAGAAAACAATACGGCTTCCTTTGCCTACTCTCAAGATTCTTTTCCTTCTTTTGGGTTGCCTTGCCCAGCCTTGATATGAGGGCTTTTTAAAAATTTTTTGTTCTTTTGTTTTGTTTTGTTTTTTTGTTTTGTTTTGTCCTGTTTGGCTATTATCACTTGGAGGCCTGCTCTCTTCTGAATAGGAAACAGAGAGGGAATGGATCTGGGAGAGACAGAAGATATTGGGGGGAACCTAAAAAGAGTAAAGGGAGGGGAAACTCAAGTACAGCTATATTGTTTGAGAGAAGAATCTTATTTTCAATAAAAATAAAAAATAAGATTTCCAAAAGATAACTACAAAATATAAATTAATATCATACTATAATATGGTATCATAAACAAAAATTAACATAATTGTAATAGGACAAGAGAAACAAACAGAAGAAAAGTCCAAGAAAAAGCACCACAGAGACCCATTCATTAGCACACTCAGAAATCCTGTGGAAACACTAAATTGGAAGCCATAACACAATGGACCTAGGAAAGACTCGTGTAGGCACAGTACATGCTGCCTCAGCCTTTGAAGTTCATAAGTGCTTTGATTATGTTGATTTATAGGACATTTGCTTCTCAGTGTCCTCTCTCCCTTCTGGCTCCTACACTCATTCTGCCTCTTCTTCTGAGGGGTTCTCTGGACCAAAAGGGTCATATTTGATAAAGACATCCTATTAGAGCTGAGTGTCCTAAGGCCTCTCACTCTCTATTTTCTGGTTGTGGGTCACAGCATTTGTTCCTATGTGCTGCAGGGTGAAACTTCTCTGATGATGGCTGAGCAAGGCACTGATCAATGAGTACAGCAGAATGTCAGGAGGAGTCATTTTATTGCCTTTTTAGAAAGTACAGTAGTCTTTTCTTTATTCATACATGTTCTGAGCTATCTAGTCTCAGGATCTTGGTAACTCAAGCAGAGTAAGTTATGGTTTCCATATCATGGAACAGACCTTACGTCGAATGATTGGCCCATAAACTCTGGGCTATCATTGTGCAAACATATCTTTCAGGAAGTACACCTGTGTCAATCCTAGGGTTTGTGGTTTACAGCTGAGTTGGTGGTCTTTTCTCCTTTGGTAATGGGCAGCCAGCATATCTTCCTGTACCAAAGACTTAGAACAGGGTTAAGAAGTCTGTGGGGCACCAGCTCAACTTCTCCATCTTGAGTGAGTTATGTAGGTGTTGTCTTTAGCAATAAACAGGGTTTTGCCATCAGTTTATGGTGATTGTAGGTGCTAATATTTTTCATGTCTTCTTTTTTTTTTTTTTTTTTATTATTAACTTGAGTATTTTTATATACATTTGAATGTTATTCCCTTTCCGGTTTCGGGCAAACATCCCCTCCCCCTCCCCTTCCTTATGGGTGTTCCCCTCCCAACCCCCCCCCATTGCTGCCCTCTCCCCAACAGTCTAGTTCACTAGGGGTTCAGTCTTAGCATGTCTTCTACACAAATCCATTCTCCTGGCTTCCCAAACTGTCATCTCCTCCATTGCTTGCTTGTCTAATATGTGAGCACAAAGCACTTTGCACATGTCACCTGCTATGCTCTTCAGGTTGGCACACCGTACTGTTATTTTAGTCCCCTCCCCCTACATTTGTTTCTATGGTTGTTTGGTAAATAGATTTTTTTCATACAACATATTATAGTTTCCTCTCATCCAACTCCTCCCAGATCACTCCTACCTCCTTTCTTACCAAAACTCAGACCCTCCCTTTATCGCTTTTAGAAAACAGAGAGATGGCTCAGTGGTTAAGAGCACTGACTGCTCTTCCAGAGGTACTGAGTTCAAGTCTCAAAAACCACATGGTGGCTCGCAACCATCTGTAATGAGATCTGATGCCCTCTTCTGGTGTGTCTCAGGACAGCTACAGTGTATTTATACATAATAAATAAGTAAATCTTTTAAAAAAGGAAAACAAACGGGTATCTAAAAACACATTTCTGTGTTCCTCTGTAGTTGCCAATGTCATTGTCTTCACTTCAGATCACATCTTCGCATCCTTTCCGTCTTCATGTATTTCCCATTCTAACTGCCCTTCAGTTGGTGTGTGATGGTCAATACAAGTTTACTCCTGAAAACAATAAATAGAGAAAAATACTTCCATCCCCCAACTCTCAGAAGAAGCATAAAATGGCAGAAAGTAAGATGTCCATCTTCCACTTGTCTCCCACAGTTCTGTGAAGGTGATTCTCTGGGGCTGTCACGCGCATAGCCTGGTACACATTCACAAAACATCTTCCTTTCAGTATCCATAAAGGTTGGAGCTTTTGCACTGATTGCCTTCCACCAGACATGATTTTTCTAAGAACAAATTTAAAACTGCTTGATTATTTCGGGAAAGTTTGTACTGTTAAAAAAAAAAGGAGTTATATTAGGAACTTTAGGCAAATGCTAACATTTTCTTAAAATAACAGGTGAGGAAAATCTGTAGGTTTTGACAATCAAGAAAAACAATTTGTTAGATAATGTTTTAAGCTCATATGTCTACTGAAATTATATTTTGTTCTTTACCAAGATAACCCAAGATGCAATAGAGTGTGAGATACTGCCTATATCCATCTTCCCTTCATTTTTGCAAAATAGTATCATGTCCTGTATATTTGAACATATTAAGGTATTTAAAGAAGGCAGGCATGGTGGCACATACTCTATTCTGGTATTTTGGAGGCAGATGCAAGCAATCTTTGTGAGTTTAAGGTCATCTGGGGCTACATATGTAAAATGTATAGTTCACAACCATCTGTAACTCCAGCTCTGAGGAATCTAACACCCTCTTCTGGCCTCTACACTGTATTTGTGTGAATAAACCCACGCAGGCAAACATGCTGGAGATTGGACTGCTGCTGTTGTGTATAAAAATGCTAAACTCTGAATCCCAAGATCTGGTTGCCCCTAAACAAGTGAGTTCTCACATATATCAGTTTGTGTGTGTGTGTGTGTGTGTGTGTGTGTGTGTGTGTGTTTGTGTGTGTGTGTGTAAACCATGTTCCCCAGTCTTAGTTAGGGTTTTACTACTGTGAACAGATACCATGACCAAGGCAACTCTTATAAGGACACTTAATTGGGGCTGGCTTACAGGTTTAGAGGTTCAGTCCATTAACATCAAGGCCGCCATATGGCACCATCCAGGCAGGCATGGTGTAGGCAGAGCTGAGAGTTCTACATCTTCATCTGAAGGCTGGTAGTGGAAGACTGACTTTCAGGCATCTATGACTAGGGTATTGTAGCCCATGCCCACTGTGACACACCTACTCAAACAAGGCTATACCTTCTAATAGTGCCACTCCCTGGGCCAAGCATATATATCACATTCCACTCCCTGGCCCCCATAGGCTTGTTCACACACATGAGTCTATGGGAGCCATACTTAATCATATTATAATGCAAAAATATATTTAGTCCAACTTCAAAAGTCCCCATAGTCTATAGCAATCTCAACAATGTTAAAAGTACAAAGTTCAAGGTCTCTTCTGAGATTCATCCAATCACTTAACTGTAATCCCCAAGGCAAGACAGGAAACCAGCTGGACAATTCCAAACCCTGTATCTCCCTGTCTGATGTCAAAGTAGTCTTCAGGTCTCCAACTCCTTTTTTATTTATGTTGACTGCAACAAACTTCTTTCTCCTGGGCTGGTTGCACTCTGGCATTAGTAGCTTTCCTTAGCACATAGCCCATGGTCCTGGCATCTTGAACATCTTAGGCTCCCCAAGGCAACTTCAATGTTACAGCTTCTTGTTTCAATCTCTGGGATCCACACATGATCTTCTGGGCTGCTGAAAATTGCTGGTGTCTCTTCTCCAGCTCTGCCCTCTGTAGCACTCTAAACTCAGGTTGATCCACTCCCCTGTGCTGCTGTTGTTGCTCATCCCATGGTATTGGCATCTACAATACACTGGAGTCTTCCATTGCAACTAGGCTTCACCTCTCATAGGCTCTCTTCATGGTGCCAAGCTTCAAATCCTTTGCATGACTGCTTCAGTCCTGGGCTGTCAATAGCAACTGAGACTACACTTTTACCAATAGCCTTCCGTGACCTCTCACAGTGCTCTTCATGACCACTTAATGCCTTCAAAACCAGTACCACCTGGGTGACTATTACACATTACCAAAATACAGCTGCAGCTCGAGGTACAACCTTGGCTATTTCTGTAACATAGTTTCTCTGTGCTCTCAAAAAGCACTTCCTAGAAGACTTCACCTCAGCGGTGCTGGTCTCTTCTTAATCACCACTAATTTCCTAGCTTTAGCTCACCAGCATCAATTGTCCCAGTAGTCCCTTCTATTTTTCACTCTAAAGACATAGCCACTTGGCCAAAGCTATCTGCTGCTTGCTGGGACTGGAACACCCCCATTCACACACCACCTCATTCTATTACCAGATTTCTGTTTTCCAACTTCCTCTCTGCCTAAGCTTGACTTTCCTGGAACTTGCTTTGTAGAATGACCGTGAACTCAGAGATTTGTTTGGCTTTGTCACCTGGGATTAAAGGTACCACCATGCATAGATCTAAACTTACCTGGGTAGGATCTCGCCCCCAAATCCATTAATCTCTTATCTCCTAGAACATGAGATTCAGTTCGATTTCACTTCCTGGTGCCCCTTTAATACTTGAACCATATATTATATATTTTTCCTTTCTAAGCTTGTTAATGCCTGTTTAAAATGCTCTTCATGAGGATAAACCAGAGAATAGTCTATGATGGGCATTTCTGAAACTTCCTTTAATCTGGATCTCTTCACCTTAGCTTCAGGCCTAGGCTTTAGACAAGGGCAAAATGTAGCCAACATTCTTCACCAAAATACCACAAAAACAATATCTAGGCCACATATTGAAATTCTCCACTGAAACCTCTTGGGCCAGGTCTGAACAATTTAAATCATTCTCAGTAACAAAGTCTTCCATATTCCTACAAGGATAGCCCATTAAACCCCCATGTAATGCATTGCTGTGCTTTCCAAATCCAAAGTAGCCAAATCCACATTCTTCCAAAGCACGGTCGAGCCTATCACAGCAATACTCCTGTCCCTGGTACCAACTTCTGTCTAAGGACTCCCTAGGTCACAGAACTTATGAGTCGTATCTATATAGTGAGGGGGATTTGTTATGATGACTTACAGTCTGTAGTTCAACTTCCCAACAATGATCATCTATGAATGGAAGTCTGAAGATCCAGTAGTTGTTCAGTCCCTCAGGGCAAACAGATGAAGGGCAAATCGTCCTTCTTCCAATGTCCCTATATAGGTCTCAAGCAGAGGGTGTGGCCCTTAAATGTATGTACCACCATGCCTGGTTCTGGTACTTACATTGTCCCAGATGGCCTTGAACTCAGAGGTCTCCTTGCTTTAGTCCCCTGGGATTCATAGTCACTGTGCCTCAAGATCTCCATGCCAAGATTCAGGTCAGAAACTTGTATCTCCCAGCTTCAAGATCTGGATCACAGGTGAGCCTTCCAATTCTGGATTGTAGTTCATTCCAGGTATAGTCAAGTTGACAACCAGAAATAGCCATTACACTAATTTAAAGCCATTAGTTTAATCAAAGTGTCTACAGCCAGTTTATGGAGAGAATAGATTTAGGCAGGACTTTAGTTGCCAAGCAGAGTGTCAAAGGTAGGGATCACAACAAAGGCATAACGGGAGAGAGGAGAAGAAAGAGGGACCTGTCATGATAAGAGATTGACCATAATAAGCAGATGGTCAGGAGAAATGCATCCTGAGAATACGCTGATGGAACAAAGGCAGCCCAGGCAAGACTCAACAGCAAGTAACTTGGAGAGTGGAGCCTGGAATTTTCCAGTCTAGCTATAGAGAAATATATTAGGGATAATCACCCAGTAATTGTATTAAGCTGATCAAATAAGTCAATAGGACTATGTCTCAATTATCTAGGGACTGGCTGGGTCCCTAGAGTTCATAAATATATATTATAACAACATAGACACATATATACTTAAATATAACTTTAAAAGAAGATGAGAGCAATCTGGAAAGGACATTGACTATACCCATCCTTAGCTACCCACTCTATAGCTAACGATGCTTGTGCATCTGTACCTGCTCTCTCATACTTTGCTCTTCTTCCTTAACCTAATCATTCAGTCTGTTCACTTGAGCTGATCCTTTCTTACTTGAAAACATTTTCCCATTAATTTCTCCTGTCTGTCCAGTGCTTTTATTGTTTTCCACTTTGCTGGTTCAACCGGACATAAAGCCTGACTGTTATGTCACAGTGTTAAAAACACTTTCCTTGAGTTGTTTATTTTGAGATGTTCCCTGTTCCCCACTCACCTGGACAAGAAAACACTTGGCAAAGGTTGATTATATTCTGTCTCAAACCTATGCTATTTTCTCTTCAGTTACCTTTAGATAGACAGTCATTGTCTCACCGAGAGTAAAATTCAAATTGCAATGGTCTGTTGATGCACATATCAATCATTTGCCCCACCCACTTATTTTCTAAGTTTCATGTCTTGTTCTCCATTTCTTTTTTACAGTTCCAATAGACTTTGTCTTACTCTGTTTTCTGTCCATTTATGAAAAGTACAGGTGAAGAAGAGGATCTATTTGTTTCTTCCCCATGTACCTCCCCATCATTTGTTTTTTTAGAAACATAGTTACAGTATAAGTTTCAAAAGGAAAATAATTCAGCATATTACCAGGATCTCAGCTATTTCTTGAAACAAATTGTTATTCAGTAAATATTTATTAGACGGATGGAGGGATAAGGGAATAAGCTAATTAATGGATATGGATGCCCTAATGTTGGTGCAGAGGCTATGCACAAGGTGATCAATCAGTCAGTATTAACTGTTGTTTCCTTGTATTCCTGTTATAAGAATCCTACTTAGACCCTGTTCTGCATCACAAGTAAACAGGACATTTCAGTCTGAGTTAAAAGGTCTTGAGTATATATAAACATAAAAGAAAAACAAACAACATTGCATATTAAAATATGGGAATAGTTGAAAGGGATGAAAATAGCAGAACATGAAAGAAAGTTTCCATAGCTCTAGTGGGCTGCATCCTAAGGTGGTTCATAGGACCAAGGTCTGTTGGTCCACCAACATTCTATTAGATCTTGTATAGCTCACTAGGCTGATGAATCCAACTGTTTTCTGAAACAGCATATACAGTAGAAACAACTGCCTAAATTCCTAGCACTGTGTAATATATTAAGTACGTTTATCTCAGCAACTATGCCTATTTCACAGTCATACAAAGAAATACCAAGCACTTCTTTCAAACATTTATGTACTGATTTATATTATAGCTCTCTATTGTTTCTAGATGCTGACAAATTAAAATATGAATCTTCCAGTTTAATTCATATATTAACTCTGATTTCTAGGTTATTCCTCTTTCGCTCATTAGAGAACTCTTGTCAAGTTTGGGCTCAAAAGATAAACAGTTTAGCATCCTAGGAATAGGTTCAATAGGTGAAGCACTTTTATTTCTAATATGAAAATCAGAGTTCAGATCTCTAGACTCTATATAGGCATAACGGCAGCCTCTATTCCGATGTTTTAGGAGGCTGAGAAAGAGAATCTCCAGACCATCTGGTTTGCTAGTGTAGCTAATTGACAAGCTCTGGGTTCGTTTGAGAGACGTTGCCTTAGTAAATAAATGGAAAAGAGACCGTTGAAGATTCTTGACATTCGTTTTGAACATCCACATTTCCTCACATATTCGGGTCTTATAATTCTGATCTGAATCTCAGTGACCCATGGTACCCACTCATATACATGGCAATGCCCAGACACATGTGAATATCTACCACATTAAAGTAAAAAATGAAATTAAAGAGAGATCTATTCACATGTTTTATCATTCTGTGGTTATATATGATCATTGTGTCCTTATATAAATGAATACACAGATAGGTATTTTGATACTTATTGTGTACAGCTGATTCTTAGTCAGGTCCCTAAAATCTAAAACAAAGACAAATGAATATAATAATTCAATTTATTTGTTCGATTATACCTAATTATTTATTGGGAAGTGGTATTCATGAAAAAATTAAACAGAACAGTGCCACAGCAGGTGACATCAGCCCTAATGATCTGTGGCTTGGCTGTTTCTTCATGTTTCTGGTCCCTCTATGCTTTCATTTTCTTTTTTTTCTCCTTTTTTTTTTTTTTCTGGAGCTGGGGACCGAACCCAGGGCCTTGCGCTTGCTAGGCAAGCGCTCTACCACTGAGCTAAATCCCCAACCCCTCATTTTCTATTTTAATGCTTTCTTGGTTCTTCTGTGGACATTACTATTTCCTCTTACCGCTGTCTTTACTGCGAGAAGAACATCTCTAGGTACTAAATGTGCACAGAAAGTCCAGGAGTTAGAGTGATTTGACTTAGGATTTCCAACTCTATGATGGTACAAAAGTGGCATATACTCTTTATAGTCCACATTTTGACTGTCACTATTGTTTTCACTTTACATGCATGAGCATATGCTTATCATATACATACCTGTGGCCTATGGAGATCAGACAAAGGCTTGTAATTCCCTGGAACTCGAGTTGCAGGCCATGAGCTTCTATGTGATGGGTGTATTGGGAACTGAGTCCAGTTCTCTCAAATAAAAGCTGCTGAGGTATCTCTCCAGCACTCTGTTGCCACTCCCTACCCCTTTTGGAGAAAGGGTCTTCTTTATGTAGCCTAGACTGCCTTAAAATTCACAGCAGTCTTAATGCCTCAGGCTCAAGAATGCTAGGACTCTAAGTATGCACCATACCTGACTTCAAATTTTTAATTTTAGTCTTTTCAAAGGTAGATGAAGCAATGACTTGTTATGCAGGGCAAAGCAGTGAACTACAGCTCTATAAGCCAGCAACTGTTGGGGTAAATGACCAAATGTGGATATCATCCTGTTGCTGTCTCGTAATGAATCATTTTTAATAAACTATAGTTTTAATTTACAGCAGGCTTATGGGACACAGTCCTATTGTAAGTCAAAGGTCATTTGCATAACAACTAAATGTCCTCAGTGACTGTACTATATTTAAGAAAAGAAAGTCTCATTCTCCAGCACAGAATCTGAGGTGCTCTGCTTAGATACCACTGGGAACTAACCTCTTAACACTTTCCCCTTTCAAATTACAAAAATTGTAAAAACAGTGTTCTTTCCAGATGATCATAACATTTTTGTTTGAGACATGCTTTCATAATGTAGGTCAGAATAGCCTGTTATCTGAATATGTAGCCATGACTATATTTGAACGCAGAATCTTCCTGCTTCAGTCTCGTGCGTGCTAGGCTTACAAGCAGGTCCCAACACTCCCAGGAAAGCTTCTTTTGGGAGGGGATGTGACTTTGCTTTTAATTGTCCTCAGTTTTGTATTAGCATATAAAGTATCAGATAGCACTATGGTGTTTTTGACCAAAGGGTAGATACTCTTTGACCCTCACCTTCCCCACTCTTCCCCTTTCTGTACTGATCTACTCTGGTGACTTTCTCCCAGTCTCTTCTCGCTTGTCATGTCACATGTGTCCTTGTGCTCATCTACCAACCTTCTTCAACACTAAATTTCTACCTCTCGTGGCATCCTTTGTAGTTCTTCAGGGTTTACTCAAACTGGTATACAATTACAGGTATACATTGCAGAATATACCAGGCCTGCCTATAAGAAGAATATGTACCTTTTCCTTTTTGTTGTTTGTGTTCCCTCTCTGAACATTGTGCCTTCAATCTAGACCAGTTCTCCTGCAAGCTTATCGTCCTTGATAGATGAATAAAATCCCCTAGTATGTATCTACTGCATCTCATTTCCCATTCATATGCCAATGAACATCTAGTATTTTTTGATACTCTGATTAATGCAGCAGTGAACATGATCATGCAAGTGTGTCTGTGGTAGAATATAAAGTCCTTTGGGTCTATGCCCAGGAGTGATGTAGCTGGATCATATGGTAGTTCTATTTTTAGTATTTTGAGAAACCTCAATGCAGATTTCCATAATAGCTGTTCAAGTTTTCACTCCAACCAGCACTGGGATCCTTTTTACCACCATCCTTCTCAGTATTTACAGTTAGATTTACTGGTCATAAATAGCTGTTATGACGTGGGGAGAGGCAACTCTAAGTACACTGACTTTCAGTTCCCTCATGACTAGCCATGATGAGTACTTTCCTTTTGCAAAATAAAATTGAAGATTTTATTTCCAATGTATCAATGTATAATCTGAGTAATCCCTGGTTTTTTTTATTAGTCACATCAACTACTAAATATGAGACCTTAATGAACACAATGCTATTAGACTTCCCGAAAAGACTGAACATTTTTCTGTTCTTGCCAGAGTATGTATTAGTTTTACCTTTTTTAATTGGATAATTTATGTATTTACATTTTAAATATTATAGCCTTTCTCAGTTTCCCCTCTGGAAACCCACTGTCCCATCCCCTTCCCCCTGCTTCTATGAGGGTGCCCCCAGTCCCACCTATCCACTCCCACCTGACCACCCTAGCATTCCCATACACTGGGGAATCCAGCCGTCACAGGACCAAAGACCTCTCCTCCTATTGATGTCAGACAATGCCATCCTCTGCTACATATGCAGCTGGAGCCAGAGTCCCTCCAGGTGTACTCTTGGGATGTTGGTTTAGTTCTTGGGAGCTCTGGGGTGTCTGGTTGGTTGATATTATTGTTCTTCCTATGTGGTTGCAAATCCTTTCAGCTCCTTCAGTCCTTCCTCTAACTCCTCCACTGGGGACTCCATTCTTAGTTCAATGGTTGGCTTCAAGCATCTGCCTCTGTATTTCTCAGGCTCTGGCATAGCCTCTCAGGAGACAGTTTTATCAGGCTCATGCCAACATGCACTTCTTGGCATCTGCAGTATTGTCTGGGTTTGGTGTCTGTATATGGGATATGTCGTAAAGTGGGACAGTCTCTGGATGATCTTTCCTTCAGTCTCTGCTCCACTTTTTTTGTCTCCATATTTCGTCCTGTGAATATTTTGTTCTCCCTTCTAAGAAGGACTGAAGTGTTCACACTTTGGTCTTCCTTGCTTTTGAGCTTCACATGGTCTGTGAATTGTATCTTGGGGATATTGAGCTTTTGGACTAATATCCACTTATCAGTAAATGTATACCATGTGTGTTTGTCTGTGTGAGGTTTGGGTTACCTCACTCAGGATGATATTTTCCAGTTCCATCCATTTGCCTAAGTATTTCATGAAGTCATTGTTTTTAATAGCTGAGTAGTACTCCATTGTGTAGATGTACCACATTTTCTGTATCCATTCCTCCGTTGAGGGACATCTGGGTTCTTTCCAGCTTCTGGCTATTATAAATAAGGCTGCTATGAACATAGTGGAGCATGTGTCTTTGTTATACGTTGAAGCATCTTTTGGGTATGTGCCCAGGAGAGGTATAGCTGGGTCCTCAGGTAGTTCAATGTCCAATTTTCTGAGGAACCTCCAGATTGATTTCCAGAGTGGTTGTACCAGTTTGCAATCCCACCAACAATGGAGGAGTGTTCCTCTTTCTTCACATCCTTGCCAGCATCCGTTGTCACCTGAGTTTTTATCTTAGCCATTCTGACTGGCATGAGGTGGAATCTCAGGGTTGTTTTGATTTGCATTTCCCTGATGACTAAGGATGTTGAACATTTCTTTAGGTACTTCTCAGCCATTCAATTTTCTGCAGCTGAGGATTCTTTGTTTAGCTCTGTACTCCATTTTTAATAGAGTTATTTGGCTCTCTGGAGTCTAACTTCTTGAGTTCTTTGTATATTTTGGATATCAGCTCTGTATCAGATGTAGGATTGGTAAAGATCTTTTCCCAACATGTTGGTTGGGACAATGTCCTTTGCATTACAAAAGCTTTGCGATTTCATGAGGTCCTATTTGTTGGTTCTTGATCTTATCGCATAAGCCATTGGTATTTTGTTCAGGAAATTTTCCCCAGTGCCCATGTGTTCGTGGCTCTTCCCCACATTTTCTTCTATTACTTTGAGTGTATCTTGCTTTTTGTGGAGGTCCTTGATCCACTTGAACTTAAGCTTTGTACAGGGTGATAAGAATGGTTCAATTTGCATTCTTCTATATGCTGACCTCCAGTTGAACCTGCACCATTTTTTAAAAATGCTGTCTTTTTCTCACGGGATGGTTTTAGCTCCTTTGTCAAAGATCAAGTGACCATAGGTGTGTGGGTTCTCTTCTGGGTTTTTAATTCTATTCCACTGATCTCCCTGCCTGTCTCTGTACCAATACCATACAGTTTGTTTGTTTTGTTTGTTTTTTAATCATTATTGCTTTGTTATAATGCTTGAGGTCAGGGATGCTTTTTTATTTTATATCTCTAATTTTTCATGCATGTGATTACAGATATAAACCTCTTAGTAATTCAGACCACTGTGGTTGAGCTTTAGCTGTGCCTGTGTGGTTCTAGTATACTATAATCTCATTTTTATCTAGATTTTGGAAAATGTTTTGGTTCCTCAATGTTTATTCAGCCTCCCAGTATTTTGTAGTATTTGTAGATTTTGTGGCTGTTGATTTCTAGTTTTTATTTTATAATAATCTGGTAAGATATAACAAATCATCTAATTCTTTTTTATATATTTTCTCTCTAAATGTTTCTTTGTGGCCTATGATATGACCGGTTTTGGAGCAGTTTGTATGTACAACTTAAAGAAACGTGTATTCCATGTCTGTAGAGAAGGATATTCTACACACACACATTACTATATCATTATAATGTAATATATACTATATTTTATTATTAGCAGTAGTAGTTTTAGTGTTCTTTTTATAAAATTGAAGCTCCAGCAACTGGTTCATAAATGTTTCCAGCTATTATATCTTCTTGATGTGTTATTTCACTCATTTCTATAGGTAATACTATTTATTCTGCTTTCTAGTTTGGTCTTGAAGTCTTTCTTATCGGACACTAGTACAGCTATGGTTGCTGGTTTATAGACTGTGTTCGCTCAGTCATTGAGTTTTGTCCTTCAACATTCAGGTTTTGAATATCTTTTTCCAGATAAGTGTGTTTCTTGAAGGTGATATATTGTTGTTTTGTTTATTAATTCAGCTAATTTATCTGCATTTTTTTATTGGAGAGTTGAAGCCATTTGTGTCCAGGTTATTATTGGAAAGGTTTTTTTTCTAAGAATTTGTTAGGTGGTATTGTGGTTTTCTTGATGTTGGCATTTATTGCTCTTCTCTCTTGTTTGTTTCAAGCTTATGAATTGGGTATGTTTGACTTTTTTCCTAACTTTTTTATCCATTTTTTCCACAAAGTATAAACTTTCATGTGCTGTTATAAGGAAAAAAAACTATCTATCTTCTCCTGCACAATAGATTACTCTTTAAGAATTTTCTGAAGTGATGGCTCAAATGTTATGAATTGCCCTGACTTTTGTTTGCCTTAAACATCCTCATTTATTCATCAGTTTTAAAAATACTTTCACTTTCTTGATTCAGAGTTATTTACTTTCAGAGTTTGAAATAATGTCATTCTATGGTTTTCTGGATTGGGAAGTTGCTAAGGAAAGGGCTAGGTTCTTCTAAAATTTCTGACATTACAACTTGGCCTTCTTTCTCATTTTGCTTTTAGTATTGTCTAATTACTTCCATTTTAGATATCCCAATTATGACTTGTTTTAGAGTGGTTCATCTTTTGTCATGTCTCTTTGGGGTGTGTTGAGTATCTGGATGTCTTTCTTTGTGTTTGGGAATCTCTGTGCTATAGCTTACTAAAACAGTCTGTCTCCTTTTATGTTATCTCTATACCTTCTACCACAGAGTCTTAGGTTTTACTTCTTGAATGTATCCAAGGGTTTTTAGTGTGTGTGTGTGTGTGTGTGAGAGAGAGAGAGAGAGAGAGAGAGAGAGAGAGAGAGAGAGAGAGAGAGAGAGAAGAGAAGAGAAGAGAAGAGAAGAGAAGAGAAGAGGAGAGCCATTGCCTCAGTTTTGTCCCTTATTCCTGAAATGTCTAGCTTTCTGAGGTGGTGCATTTGACTGACCATTTCTTTTATTTTTATTATTTCTCTTTGGTCCCTTTACTGCCTTCCAATTTCCTTTATTTTTTATCCATATTTTGGGTGTTTGCTTGCAATATTGCAAATTACTGGCATTCCCTTAGAGAGTGCCTTGCTGAAGTCTTTAGTTTCTTTAGTTCCTATGCTTAATTGAGTTTTTTCTATAATTATTGGTACTTTTAAAAGGTAGGACTCTCAGACATTTCAATCATCTCTGTGATTTTGGATCCCATTATAGGATAGCTGGAAGTTGGGGATGGATGTTGGTCAGTAGCTGTCTTATATTCTTTGTGTTTCTTTCTTGTGTTTTAACTGTTGTAATAGCTGTCGTCAATTTTTAACTTCCCCATTTTTCCATATGTCTTTGGCTTTTTTGGTTTTGATTTTCAGTTTTCACTTTATCTGATGTTCACTGAAGCTAGGTAAAGGGAATCTTTGATTGGTTAAGTTTCATCATTGTTCTTAATTCAATTAGCCCAGAGAAAAGACTTTGGTCACAAACTAGTTAGCAGTATCTGCTTGGTTAAACCTTGATTCTGCCTTTTATACTAACTTGGGTTTGTGCACTAGAACCTAGAAGCTGTCTCAGTCCACTAGGCTCATAACTTTTAGCAGTCATTTCCCACACTTGTCAATAATCAACCTTCCTCCTAAAAGCTCTCTTATAGCATCAGTTTGGATCCTTGGCTGCATATTGCTATTAAATATTTATCAAAGGAGGATTGATAACGGTATATTCAATATAACAAAGTTAATTAATGTTTCTTCTGTGGCATCCATATGTTTCATTTATTTTTTACTCATTTCCTGTCTTTGGAACAGCCTGGCTAGGAATTAGTGCAGGCATCCATTGACAGGCCTTCTGTCAACAGTTTCTCCCAGAAAGCTAATTTGGAATTTGGAATGTCTCAGTTCAATGTAGTATTGAAGTTATGCTAAATTTTAATGTATAGATATTAAGACCTTTATAATGTTGATCCACAGATGAGAGAAAATGTTGATTTTAACTTTTCACTCAATATGACGATCTCCAGTCATATATATTTTCCTAAAAAAACCCAATTACATTCTTAGTTATGACTAAATAAAACTCATTCTATTATTAAGATTCAGTGGCAATTCCCAATAGATTTACTACACTGTTTATGGAAACCGGTTCCTTCCTGTTCATTAGCTGGAAGACAACAGATGGCCTCTCAGGTAGATGCATGACTCCGTGTCCATGCTAGATGTACCAAAGAACTCTCTAGCACGGCCTCTTATCTGTCTTGAAACCTAAAGAAAATCATGGATGTTACATGACTCCATAAAGTGCTGGGTATGGCTTCCAGTCAAAGGGCCAGTGTTATTAGTTTTGTCACCATCTTGAGTCATTCTAAGACAGAAGTGACTTTGCTTTAAACAAGTGTACTAACAATCAAATGTCTTAATGGATAGTTTGCTTCTTCAAATAAGGTTTGAGAAGTCATCTGCTTTTCCAGCAATGTTTGTTTCCTTTGAGGACCTTTCAAAAATCAAGGACCATTAACAAGTACTTAAAACACACTGAGGTTTTTGTTTTTTTTTACAACAAAACTAATTGGCCATACCTGAGTACATTAAATGTCTGTAATGCCAAATATACTTTGGACAAATAGAAATTTAATAAAGAATTACACAGAGATATACAACATGACAAAAAGATGAACTGACTTATTATATGATATAATAAGATTCATATGGTACCACTTAGAAGAAAGTTTGAATCTGAACCTGAAGAGTATGTTAATTTAAATCTCAAAGGGCATATAAAGGATGGAGGGGTACCACCTGGTGATGTGGTCACTAAAACGAAATGTTTAGAAAATTTTATATAACAAGTAACCTACTTATTTTATACAGCTAAGACAGTAGAAGAAAGGGTGTGTGGGGGTGGAAAATTCTTATAGATTGCAACAGATTTAAGCGGCTCATGAACAGAATGTCTAATTTGTATGAAGTCTAACTTAAAATTCAGTTACTAAAAGATGTTTATGAAAAAAATTATAGATAGATGACCAATAATATGATATTATATCTCTTGAGTATATATATTGCAGTGACCTTATAGCTACATTGCAGAAATAATTTTGTATATATTAATGGTATGTGCTAAAATGTTTTTCTAGTTAATGTTGTGTATAGGATTTGCTTCCACAATCTCCAATAATTTGAAGCAGAATAAAGTATGGAGTGATAAAAGGTGAAGTAGCAATGACAGCATATAGGTGTTAATGAAGCAGAGATACAGGTAAATTAGTGTTAATTATGATATTCCTTCTAATTTTGTACAAGATTGATTTATATTTTTTACAGTAAAAATTTTAAACCAGAGAAGAGGGTAGAATTTGAAACAGAAAGAAGATGACAGAAAGCACCTCTGAACCTCGCAATGCCCCCAGGGTATTGATAGCCCAGCAGTATCTCTCTCTTGGGTTACACAGATAGTTCAAACTCTGCTTCCTGTAAATTAAATTTTGCAGTGAGATTCTATTTGCAACCAAGATTCTAATACAAGGAGTCAGCCAAGAGCATGCTAATGAGCTTCCCAGTACGTACATTAGAGAACGGAAAGTGTCTAAACCTACTTTATATAGAGATCCTGTAAGAACTATGCTTTATATAGACTGCATGGCTTCCATTCAAGTGCCAATCACGTTTGTCTGGGACTAAATTTGATGGACTATGCGTAGGTCCTCTTCATCAGAACGAAAACTAAACTACATCAGAACGAAACAATAGAAGAACCATCACTGTGGAGAGACAGAGGGAAGAAAGGAAGGATGAGAAATTGAAGATGTTTTGAATTTAGATCAATGTTTTGACTCATTTTAATTAATTCTGAATTTAAATGATTCTCCACCATTGGTAATGTCTCTCCATGTCCCCTGAACATATCTATAGATATTTTGGTACAAGTCTGGGTGGTTTAGAAAAGGTTGGTCCACAGCAGTTTGCTATCATCATAAAGTACACAGGCCAGCTTTTCCCTGATTTCTTTGTCAAGACTTTGACATCCATGATGCTGGACCCGGAGGTGGCTCAGTGGGTAGGGCATTTGCAGCGTACATATTTTGACAATGTGGTATTAGATTCCCAGAGTCCATGTAAAGCCAGATGTCTTAGCTACTTTTTCAGTACTGTGATAAAATGCCATTGCCAAAGCAACTTAGTGAGACGGAATTTGTTTACTTTGTTTATACATTTCCAGGAGGTTAGAGTCCCTGACAGGACAGCAGAGTGAGCAGGTGGCAGACAGCTGGAGCAGCAGCTGAGAGCTCACATTTCAAAGAACTTAAAGGAAGCTAACTCAACATGTCGCAGAGACACTCCTAGTGACACACTTTCTCCAGCAAAAACATACCTCCAAATCTCATCAAACAGCCACCAACTGGGAACCAAGTCTCATACCTGTATCCAAACTACCATAACAGAAATGGCGGGTAGCATATAATCCCAGCACTCACACGGCAAGACTGGAGGGGAGAGCCTGAAAGCACATGGACCCATCTTACTTGATACATACATTTAGATATGTAATATATATACATATATTTATATTTATATTTATATTTATATTTATATTTATATCAAGAGATCCTGTCTTAGGCAAGATGGAAAGTGAAGACTGATAACTGAGGTTACCCTCCGATATTCTCACATGCGCCACAGTATACATTTACTTATATTCAAAAAGCACACACACAAATGCACCTCCACAATGCCAAAGCAGAGAAAATTTAAACCACACAACAACTACCATGTATGCTGTGTTGGGAGAGTGTAAATTGCTACCTCCAATTTTTCTAGTAGCTTGCAATGCTTCTGAGATGAACATCTGGTTTTCTATGAGTCAGTGAGGTCATAGAATTCTGCATTTGCTATGGAATTTATTAATCTATTTCTCACGTGATGTGCTTTACATATGGAAATATGGAAAACATATTTGGGGATTGAATTTTGGGAGGTAGGTACAATATATGCTTAAGAGATTAACCAATGGCGAATGCTTTCTTAGCAATCTAAATTTTATTTTCCGATATTAAAATTACACCTTTTCCCTCATTTGGAGAAAGCAATTCTTCGTTAGTGAGGTGAGTTAAGTCATCCTTTTTCTAAGTTACCAACAATAATTACACTAGTATTCAGCTGGGATATAACAAGATTTAACCAAAAGTTGTGAAAACGCTGTGTATTACATGTTCCTAGTAAAAACTATATATTATTTCCCAGCCCCAGACAAGTACATAGTTATGATTTCATATAATAGATAAGGCCCATGGAAAGTAGTTTCCTACTGTGATCGCATTCACACTTAGAGAAATCCCACTATTAAAAAAACATAGGATTTTAAATTTTATTTTACTTTAGAAAAGTAAAGTTACTTACAACCCAAGGAACTTTACATTTGAGGGTTTTTTTTGTTGTTGTTGTTTTTGTTTTTTTTTTTTGAGTTTGTGTGTGTGTGTGTGTGTGTGTGTGTGTGTGTGTGTGTGTGTGTGTGTGTGTGTGTGTGTGTGAATGTCTGCTAGACTTTGTAGTTCTTAGTACAATTTCAACTGTGGCACTTTATTTATTTAGAAAGTGGTATATAATACTCAAAAGAAGTCAAGGGACCTGAAACAAGAGGCTCCCGCAGCTGGAGTGCTGTATTAAGGTAACATGATATGTGACTGACCGTTCAGCTAGTGGCTTAAAAGAAAATCTAAAACACCTCCTGGCTAGAACCAGCCTGGCTGACCAGGATGACCACTAACTGCTCCATGAACAGCATCTCCTTATCTTCCGTCTTGGAAAATTAGGTGTTTTGCTGAGCTAAACGCAACCCCACATCTCTGAGACCTCCCAAAACTGTACCAGAAACAATACTACTTCTGGCACATTTCCACTCTTTGAAAGGGCCCCAGTCATTTTGGATAAAGTTACACTCCAACACTCCCACTTTTGTCTTGATTAATTCTGCAAAAAGCAACAATAGCAACAACAACAAAACCAAAAAAAAAAAAGAAAAGAAAAAACAACAACAACAACAACACCTCACAAAACAAAAAACCAAAAACACAAAACCCTTTCTCCAAATGAAGCATAAAGGGTTTGGGCTAAGTTGTTGGAGGGAGATAGTTAAGCTCTTTATCATTCCCACAAACTACATATTATTTTGACAAATACTACTGTTTATTGTCAACATTTGCTTAATTTACTTATGTTCAGCATTTTTGTTATAAAAAGGAAATGTTAGAGTCTAAAACACATTTTTATAAAGCTAGCATGTTAGAAGTCCTGGGTTTGGTCTCCAGCAATGCATAAACCCGTCCTGATAACACAGGCTATAATCCCAGCACAAGGGATGTGGACACAAAAGAAATTCAAGGGCACCTTTAACTACACAGTGAGTCAAGACCAACCTGAGATGTTTGGGACTTGTCTGTCTGTCTGTCTCCCTCTCACCTTCCTCCCCTCCCTTCCTTCCCTTTCTTTTTTTTGTTGGATTTGATGTTTGTTGACTTTTCAAAGTAAGTTGCTTTATGGAGGCTCTAGTCTCGATAAACAATCTGTCTTTATATGAAAACCTTATTTCTGAAATTCTGCTCAGGTCTTTGGGTTTGAATTGCATTTTGTTTGTTGGGCCTTGGATTTGCTGAGGAAACCAATGCTGGAAATTCATCTGTAATTCCTTCTAATTTGCTGAAAAACATTTCAAGCATTTTCCTTCAGAAGAGTTTGATTCCACCTTTCCTTATTCTCCTCTTTGAACTGAGAGGCATTGCTAATTGCGCCCTTGTGTCTTTTAATCTTGTTAGGTATTTCATCGATTTTGTACTTTTCCTGACTTTGAAAATATTCTTCACCTTCTTGGGAACTCTGTGTTGCATCTTTAAAGTATTGTTGGAGCTTACACGATTTCTCAGTTTTTTGTTTTTTTTTTCTCGGAGCTGGGGACCGAACCCAGGGCCTTGCGCTTCCTAGGCAAGCGCTCTACCACTGAGCCAAATCCCCAACCCTGATTTCTCAGTTTTAGATGGTCCTTTTCCTATAAAATACAGTTTCTCTTGAAGTCTATTCCCTGCTCATTGCAAGGCTCAGGACTGTGTGCAAGTAAAGCTCTGTACATCTTACGTGTACCAATTTAAACACTGTGACCTGAGATGTGTCTGTCTTCCTGTCTTGTTTAGACTTTCATGATGATATAGAAAGTCAGCTTCAAAATTAAGTCTTGAGCTTTTCATGTATGCATGTTTGAACAAATAGAAACAAATAAACAAGGGCTGGAGAGATGGCTTAGTGGTTAAGAGCACTGACTGCTCTTCCAGAGGTTCTGAGTTCAAATCCCAGCAACCACATGGTGGCTCACAGCCATCTATAATGAGATCTGATGCCCTCTTCTGGTGTGCCTGAAGACAGCTACAAATACCCAAAGTATTACGAGAATAAAATCAAAATACCATTGAATTCATTTTGTGTTAGTTATCTACTGCTGAGCATGGAGCTTCTCTGAAATGTGGCTTACAGAAGTGAGACTCCATTGGAAAAAATAATTTTTCTTTTGAAAGTAGTTATCAATTGGAAATAACTTCTGGGTTAGGGATGGGAGTTCATGTCTACCTCCATTTTCAATTCTGGTTCTTCCCTGTGCAGGCCTTGTTCATGGTACCACAGTCTCTATGAGTTCCTAAGTGCATCAGTCCTGCTGTGTCCGGAAGCCCTGTTTCCTTAGTGCCTTTCATCCCCATTGGTTCTTACAGTCTTCTTCCCTCAGCTTTTTCAGAGCTCCCTGAGCCCTCAGAGAAAGTGTTCGGTGAGGAGATCCTGATTAGAACTGTATGTACATTGGTTGAATTGTCAGTTTCTATGTTAGTTTCCATCTACTGCAAGAGGAAGATTCTCTGATGCTGACTGGTTGAGGTCTTGATCTATTAGTATAGCAAAGTGCCACTAGGAGTCATTTTGTTGCTATTCCCTTTTAGCAGCACAATAGTATTTTGGTCCTTGGCTTTTTTGGACACTTGAGCAGTGTCCTCCAAGTGTTTCATCTTAATGGAATGGGCCTTAAACACAATTAGATATAGATTGGTTACTCCCACAACTTTTGTATCACTATTGGTCTAGCCCATCTTGCAGACAGGTCACCATTGTAGATTGAAGGGTTTGCAGCTGGCTTAGTGTTTAGCTTTCTGTATTATGAACACTAACATGTAGGGCAAACACTCTAATTAGACATCAGCTCAACTTCTCCTTGTTCAGTGACCTATATCGGTGTTGTCTTCAGGAATAGGGCCTTACCATCAGTTTTGGAGAACAGTTAATAGATTTGATAATAGCCCAAGTTGTATGGGGTTTTCATTGGGTCCTTTGGCGAAGAACTCAATTAAACATAATCCATTTTTGGCATTGGAGGTTTTACTTTGGTGGTGGAAGAGGTTAAATGAATGGGTACTTTTTCTCCTCTGTTATTTGATGATTCTATTTATATTTCTTTCATATATTTTAGTAAGATTCTCATTATCTTGAGACAAAAATCTTTAACTAAATCTGAAGCTTGCCTATCCACTAACAAATTAAAGAGATTCTTGTAAGATTGCTAGAATTATAGCTATCCAGTCACTTTCAGCTGTTTACAAGGCTGTTCAGGATTTGAACTCAAGTTCTCATTCTTGCCTGTTAACCATTTTTATATCTGAGCCATCTCTTCAGCCCTCTGTTGTTATATTTTTATCAGAATAGAAAGAACTATTCTGATTATTTCTCTCTGCCATGTTGGGAGAATCACTTTTGGTTTGTCCTGAAAGATTTTTGTTTGATGGTTTGAAGGCAGACAATCAGTCACTTGAACCTTTAGGGTCAACTATTATACATGCGCCAACATCTAGGCCTCAGAATTCATTCTACATAATTTGGTTTGGGTTTTGATTCTGATACTAGAAATGTCTGTTACTTGGCTGAGGCAAAATCACAGACTGCTAACGGAGAGAATGAAAATGTTTATCCAGATCATTACTTCTATATCTTGTAAATACGGTTGCCAGTGCATCCAAATCAACTTAAAGTTTGGAAAATGTCCATGAATCAGAATTACAAGATGTGAATATTTAATAGGGGCTCTCCTAAGACATAGTTGGTTAAAGGATCCTTGCATTCTAAGCCATTGAACTCTACTCCTTCTGAATTCACTCCCTTGCTCTGCATTGTGGCTATCCTGTGCACTTTCCTGCCTATTTCTTTATGCTTTCCTCTAAAAAAGACTTTGTTAACGAGTTGTTTTAGATGACATTGTTCTAGATGGCAGAGTAACCAAGATGAGCAGGGCATGTTGTTGAGGTATACATAGTCTAAAAGAAGGGGCAATAAAAAACAAACGAACAAACAAACAAACAAACAAACAAACAAACAAAAACCCCAGGCAACAGTAGTACATAAACAATATTTTAGGGAAATATAAAGAGGGAGATGGCCCTGTGATTACTAACACAGGAGACTAGTTCCAGATAAAGCAGATGCTGTGAACAAAAGCTTGAATTAGAGCCACATAATATTTAGGTTGACTGAGCATTGCTTAGGTTATTAGCTCAGATAAAGAGGAATGGGATTTGCAGTTAACAGCCCCATATACTGATGGCACTAATCTGGGTCACTACACAGGTTGTGTGAATCAAACAACACAGCGAGCTTAGTTTGACTCCTCATAGTGGGGACTAGAGGGAAGTCTGGTTAGAGTGAAGAAAAGGGAATCTTAGAAGGGAAACAGCTCTGAAATGCGATCATTCTGATGCCATCTGTTTGCAAGTGCCTTTTGTCTTTTAGTAGAAAAATCTGTATTTTATGTAAAAGGATCAGTGGCAAATTTGTTCCTGGGTATTATATACTCTTATGTGAAAATACCAGAGCTATTGGGAGAGTCAGTCATCAGTTACAGAGTAGCTGATCTGAAGTGGAATGGAAAGTGACAAATATGTTAGATGAAGTCGCTGTTGCAGAAGAGCTGGCTGGAGATGGATGGAGATGCTTTGTTAACTTGTCACAATAAGCAAAATACCAGCTTATTATTCTGAAGTGAATTTGATGTTTTATACCTGCTATAGAAACACTTAGGGTAGAAGCTATTTTATCTTTTGGTATAAAAATCTATATTTTATGTAAAACCATATATATATATATATATATATATATATATAAAAGGTCAGTCCCAACACTTTCTCCGAAGATTTAACACGTTGTTTCAGACTGTACTTCAAAAATAATCCTCCGAGTCTTGTTTTTGAGCAAACACTTATAAAACCTTATTGCCTGTTGAAATTTTTATCCACTGAGAATCTCAGGTTATTTTTTTCTCTGGGTTCCAAGTAATTCTAATACTGAAATTTGAAACAACCACCACCAAAAAATGGGAAATAATTTGTTCTTTGAAATTGTCACTGCTGTGCTCTCTGTGTCTTCCACATTCTCCTCATCTCTCTCCAGGTCTCCCCACCCCATCTCTCTCGTTCTCTTTCTTGTTGCTCTTCTGAACGGTATGCCCCACTCACTCAGACCACGGCTAAGAAAAGACACTAATTTCCAGATCCTAGTCGTGTGCTGAGTATAAGTGCAGGCCAGAAAGGCTGTGTGTGAGGTCACAGGATACTAAGATTATGAGCTTTAGTAATAGAGGTATTGTTATTTTATTTTGAATATAGCAGGAGTGGTAAAACTGTGAGGAACCATCTCTGTTTCTTGCAACTTTAAGATGTTTATCTCTAATTACCAAAGCTTTCTTCTGCAGAAAAAGACTTATAGGAGAGATTTATTTTTCCTCCCTTCTCTTTTTGTTATGATTTTTGTTGTGTCCCTCAGAGTAGGATTGCTTTCTATTCCTACAGTCATTCTGTACCCCCGTCTATACCTACCTGTTAGACTTCCCTAGTGTTTAAGAAGACAGACCTAAGCTGAAAGGTAAGGAGGTTAAACTGCGTAGCCATTTTCTCTCAACACATGTTCTAGACCTATCATTATTATTAACATAGATGTAAATAGAAAGTGTCAAAAAGTAATATAGTTAGGATGTGTTTCATGTCCTTATATTTTTCCTCAACTCACTCATCAAATACATAAAAAGAATGCTGGAGCCCCACCCCTAATCTGTTCTCTTCTTAAATGCTAAACAGTGTATCTTTACTATGTTTCCCAGTTAGTACTTAGCCTTGTGGTCATGTGACTTCATTCTGGAGAAGGATGTGGACAGAGGGACATATCCTTCATGTGGCTACAAGAAATATTTGTCTTCTTCCTTCTCCTAACTTCTGCTCTAGCTGAAATTAAGACATTCTGCAGGAAGCTGGGTAGCCATTTGCACCACTATGTAGATACCAGAAAATGGCAAGGCAAGGTAAATGAATGAACCTGGAACTCTAGTGAACTAGAACTCTAGCACCTCCATGTCACCCTTGGACCTATAGCTGACTTCCCGGTAATAGATGAGTTCTCTTGGGAAAGCTTCTATAATTTTGGATTCTCTATGACCATGTTGAGTGGAATAGGGTGATAGCAGCAATGCCCACCAATAGTCTGTTGCTTTAATTATGAGGTGGCAGTGAATGAAGGCAGCTTAATGGGACTAGAAAGCTTTTGACCATACAGAGGTCAATGCTAGCAGCAAACCACCGAACTGAGAACAGGACCCCCTTGGGGGGAATTAGAAGAAGGATTGAAAGAGTTGAAGGATCTTGCAAACCCATAAAAACAACAACCAGAGCTTCCAGGGACAAACCACTACCAAAAGACTATACATGGACTGACCCAGGGCTCCAACTGCATATGTAGCTGAGAATAGCCTTGTTCAGGCACCAGTGGAAGGGAAAGCCCTAGTTCTTACCAAGATTGGAAACCCCCCCCCCAGTGCAGGGGAATATGGGGGAGGGCAATAAGGGGAATGTATGGGGGAAAGCCCGTAGTGGGGAGGAGTGAGGGGAGGGAATGGGGTCTTATGGACAGGAAACCAGGAAGGGGAATAACCTTTGAAATGTAAGTAAACAAATATATAATAAAAAATTAAAAAAAAACAAAAACAAAATTAAGTGGCTAATTTGGGAGTAAATTGCTCATCTATGAGTATTTGTGAAGAAAGAGCTAGTGAGAGAACTATTTTGTATTACTAAATAAGTAAGCATTCTGCACTATAGAAAAATTGTTTTTTATACAAGTAATTATTTCTGTGAATAGCAATATATAATATAATAGTTAAATGGGCATCTGGACTTCTTCAGAAATATGAAATGTTCAATCTTAAAACTTATTTGGGAAGACTAAAAGTAATAACAGAATCTCCTAACGTCCTTGGTTACCAGAAATGCATAAATGTATAAAATTCAGAGAAAATAGTAGGAAAAAAGTTACTTTTACTAGTTGATTAAAATTGTGCTTAAGCCTAAGATTGTTTTCCTTAGCTAGAGGTTAATATTCAGTCATCAATAAAATATTATTTAAACAGATTTTAAATAAAAAGAATGTAGTGGTATGGCATTGTCCCAAATTGTCTTGAAAAGAATACACATGAACCTAACTTTCTAACCAAAACATGTATCTTGTTGCATATTGGCTGCTTTATTTTATACTGCTATTTTTTTAACCAGGATACATACATGCATAGTCTTACCAAAGAAATGCAGTCCACTCAGAACCAGCCTCTGGAGAAGAAAATTAGGGAGAGAATGTGGTTCTGGCAAGGCAGGCTTTTTTGTTCTTCTGCTTGTGAGCCAAATTGACGGAGAGTTTTATAATTCAAGGCCACAGTAAATCAGTCCTGACAGAAACCAAAGACTCTGTGCCCCAACCAAGGCAGTGATAAAATGAGTCTCTACATCAAGAAACAGTCTTAGGAGGAGATAAGGCTGGACAAAGCCATTAAGACTACCAGACAAGGGGAGCCAGCCAACTGGGAAACATTAGATTAAGAATGCTGCCTTTCTACTGAAGCCAATTGTTTTATTTCTCCTTAAGGGAGTCACTATTAAATCGAGCAAGAGAGTGATTGAAAGAGCACAAAAAGAAAGTAAACAAAAGATCAGAGTTTCCAGGCTAAAAGGACACATAGAGTTGGGAACTTTTTCTTTGTCTGCAGCCAGAATGGACGCAACTAGAGCCCATGGGCTTACTAAACGTTTGCCATGGCAAAGTATTGCTAAGCATCCTGTGGGCCAGGCTTCAACAAGTCTGCCATGTTTACTCTTTGTGAACTTGCACCAGGAAACAGCCTGCCAACATTCTGTAGCTTCCAATTTAGTTGTGTTCTCCAAAATCTGTTTCGTCTGGGACCATGGAGATAATGATCAGATAAAAACATTCCTGAAGATAAAACATACATTCGTAGGATTGTGACCAAAGAGCTATATTCCAGATTATATATTCAAAAGACTTCATGTTGCTTGACATAAGGACTTACTCTTGGGCAGTACCAGTGACTTCAGTTTCTACAGTGGGGATGTCTACTCTTTATGCAGTTGTGTTGACTACTGTTTCTTTCTTGTCCCTCTTTGTACTCTGTATTAGGTTGGAAAGGCAGAGACAAAAATTGGATTAGGTGGATACTAGGAAGCCTCCGCTGTTTCCTAGACCTTGGAATAAGACACTTGGGGATTCCATTAGTTAGAGGGTATTTAGGACTTCTAAATTTGAGTGCGAGGAGGGATGACTTCATGCTAGCTTACATCAGTAAAATATTCAATCCTTTTATAATAGAAAGGTTATAACAGTAATGTATAGTTCATAAATGAATGATGCTGGGTGTGGTGGCACTCCTGGAGAAGATGGAATTGAGAGGTTCATTGTAACATGTAACATTGTAGCCTAGCCTGTGCAACATAGCAAATTCAAGGCCATCTTAGCCTACATAAGACCCTATCTGTCTTCAATAACTAAGCGCCGTGGCTATAGCTCAGTGGTAGAGGTCACATAAGCGCAAGGCTCTGGGTTGGATTCCTAGCACTAAACAAAAATGTGATGTTATTTGCACACAGCAAATGCATTGCATTAACAGAAAAGGAGCCCTACAGGTACTTGTCCACATGATATCGATTATCTTGGTAAAGTCTGGCTTATTTCTATCTCCCAAATAGCAGAGTGATTGGTTGTTTTATTAAGCAGAGGTCAAATAATGTGAATAGGATTTTATGCCTTACAGTGTTGTTTACTTATTGACTATTTTTTTTCCAACTTCTTTCTGGACATTGTGAATGAAATGTTAAAAAGACTGAAAGAATATGCTGGACTCTAAAGGAAGAACAAAAATCAATTGGTTCTACTTGCTTTTCCACCTTAATATCTTGTTTATTTGCCTTCCACCAAAGAAATGTGTTTATTAGAATCTCAAGCCCCATGCTGGTGTTGACTCACTTGTAGGCCTGTTTTTCTTCTGCCAGGCTGGGCGAATTGCTGCCGTAAGGATGGGATGCACTTTTGCTGTATTGATTGAAACTGGACTCTGCAGAAAAAATATATACACTGCTCAAAATGAGAGACTTGTGACCCTTACTGTATTGCTAACTGCTATTGTATCAGCGAAGATCATAGAGATATCTGATCGTCCATTTTGTCTTTTCACAGTGACGCTGAATGGTGAAGGAGCTCTGGAATTTCTTCAGGCTGAGATCATAACAGCAACACACACACACACACACACACACACACACACACACACACACCCCTTACTTTCCAAATTGGGTTCTGTCATGATGACAGATCCCTTTCTGTTATTGTTGACGGTTTATTTCCTTTGTGCGTTGCTTTGTCGAAACGACCCAAAGCCTTGTACAAGATTTCATACTGCATTTTACAAACAGTCCCATTGCTTCTGGTGTCTTCTGACTCCGGGAATCCTGCCCTCCATTTCAGCTGACAGAAAATGTATCATTAAAGTTTCATCCCCCAGGTGGCAGCACAGCATTCCGAGTTTAGAATGTTCTGGTCTAGTGTTTGTGAGAAAGGCGATGCAGGCTTGTCTCTGGCACATATAGTGCCATGGTTCGTTCTTTTGGAGGAAATATGCTTCAATTCTAATGTAACAGATGTGTGTGACCAGAGACAAATAGTCCAACTACAGTGAACAGAGCAGCAGTCCACTGCTGCTCGTGAAGCAAGGCCTCTAATTAACAGGAATTATTGCAGCCATTTGAAGTGAGCTACTGTAATTCTGGAAGTCCCTTTAAACGATCAGGGGAAGAGATCACCTCAGTCTTTAATTTTCATTTTAGATGCAATTTTATCGGACTTTTAAAATATTTACTAAGGGAAAGAATATTAAATAACTGATGACAAATTATTTTTATAAAATACAAATAAAATGGGCAACATCAACCACAAATTTTATGTAAAGGACTCCAAACGGGATTAACAATAGGGGTGCTAAGGCTTACTTCTGAGATGCATAGAAATGAACAAACAAGTTTCCTGCTGTGAGCATGAAGGAGAGACCGGTGATGAGGTCATATCACTGTCCTTAAAACAAATCTAGCAGGGCCATTTAAACTAAAGCAATATCTCATTGGGTAAATGATGGTCAAAGAGATCAGAGTGACACCTTAAATCATCCCTACATGCCAGACAAACTATAGATTTAATATGCTAATGTACAGATGCATACTTACTACACTGAGATGGAAATTGTTTTTAATGAAATCAGTGTCCTAGGAGTAAAAAAAGGGGAAAATAAAAATTTTAAAGGCTATGAAAAAACATGTTGAAAATATGAATGATTTTGTTCTGACAGGTTTTACAATACATACAGTTTCATGCTCTGAAAATTCCTTTATTTTCCGGTCTAATGAAATCTTTTCTTTCATTGTTCCATTTTTGCATCTGGAAAGAAAAATGATTCATATTGTAGAGACAATTTAATTCGAAATGCAGACTTTGGCTTATTTTATGTGATCTGATGTTTACCAATAGGTGTCCACCTATACACAGGTAACCAGATGAGTACTCCATTGTGATATAAAGTCTATATTCTTCTACAGATATTGCTTGTAGCTCTGTCACCAACCAGTTCAGTTAAAATGTGTCTATGCACTATGACCCATAACTACTGCTTGAGAATAAAACAAAAACAAAAAAATAAAACTAAGATGAACTTGCTTTCTTCAGTGAGTGAATACTATCATTGTCAAGTTCAACTGGACTGACCATAGGCAACAGAATTTGTTAAAGGCAGAATGGGAAGGACAATAGGCTCTGATGTCAAGGACATAGGATGAAAGTCATGGCACTAGTTCTTAATATTTCTGTGGTTTCAAGCAAATCTCTTCTGCATGTCTTTGTAAAATAGATGGTGTGGTAGTTTAAATGAAAACAAACCCCACAGGCCCATAGGGTGTGTCGCTGTTAGAAGGTGTAACCTTGTTGGAATAGGTGTGGCCTTGTCGGAGGAAGTGTGTCATTAGTGGGTGGGCTGTCAGGCTTCAGAAGATCAAGCCAGGCCCAGTGTCCTTCTCTTTCTGCTGCTTCCAACCTGGAGTAGAACTCTCAGCTACTTTTCTAGCACCGTGTCTGCCTTCATGCCACCATGATTCCTGACGTGGTAATAATAGATTAACCCCTGAACTGTAAGCCAGCCCCAGTGAAATGTTTTCCTTTATAAGAGTTACCATGGTCATGATGTCTCTTCACAGCAATAGACAGATGGGAGCAGAAATACTTATCTATAGATTTTTTTAACATAATCAGCTTATTGAGGGAAGTTCTTGGCCTATTGCAATTTCATTATGGTATAAAAAAGCAAAAAGCGAAAGTCGTAGGGCTCAGACTTAGAAAAATTCAATAAAAGAAGAAACACTGGAGATAGCCTTTAAAAATCCCCTTTAAAGATTATCAATGATGTATAAAGGAAGGTAGACAGAAAAGGCACTTTGAATTCACAAAACAACACATCAAATTTTAAGGAAAAAGACAGGATCTCACTGTGCTTGTAAACAGAATAAAAACATAAGAGAATGTAGGTATAATATCTATATAAATGGAATTTCACCTGGGCTAATAAGATGTTACTTAATAGGAAAATATGGGAATTCACTGGATATATTTTCCTCACAGGATGGATAGTGAGATTTATGTTGTAAACATAGCATTCCGGTAGCTCTGGGGAAGAAAAATTGAGTGTGGGAGGAACTAGAGACAGAGAGATTAAAGATGTGAAGGGAAACACAACCCAGAACAATGGAGGTAATTGATCATTGCTCAAAAATGATCAGTTGGCTTGCCAACCAACTGTAAAATTGTATTATATACATAAAACACTTTTCAAAGGCCTATAAATTTTTACTTACTTTGTCTATCTGCATATAGATTCTCATTCCATCTCTGTATATACACAGAATTTCAGACAGTTTAAAACTTCACTACAAAATTAGCCACATGAATCCACAAGTTCTTTCTCCCCATTTTCTGAATACCCTAGATGCAATCATAGAGGAAAACTCCCTTCCTTATAACTACATCAAACATTGAGGACCATAAACTCCTTAAGGTTTACTCAGGCAAAAGTCCATGTAGTTCTTTATGACCTGCCTCTCATCAATGCTAAAACTGGCGCGTCTCCATCCTTTCCTCTCACTTATTTTCTTCTGTACCAGCTTCTGATCCATTCTTTGCAAACTAATCATTGTTTCTGCCTTTCTTATTTCATTATTTCTTTCTACATTGAGTCATAATATTTGAACCTCTCAACTCTTTTCCATTTATCAAAGTCAGAGAAAGGTCTTTGGTTAACCAAAAAGCCCTTGAATCTGACCCCCCCCCAAAAAAAATTGCGTGGTCTTACAGAAAAAAAACAAAACAACTTGCTCAGCAGTTAGGAGAGCAACTCTTCTACCCAACTGCAGTTGTGGGAGAGCACCTTGAATTATTGAACTGACAGCCTAAAATTGGACCTCATCAAGCTTAATTAGAATACGCTTAATCATGAGTCCATGGAGAAACGGTAATAAATGACTTTGATTTAAGATCCATTATCAGAACTTTCCTAAATCCCAGAAGCACCAGTCAAATGATGTGTTTCTTTTTAAAAATATTTTTATTGCTTGAAACTTTCACACAGGAATAAAATACATCTTGTTCATACCCAACCCCACCATAACCCTCCCAACTCTTCTCATGTACATCTTTCCATGTTAATGTCCAATCACAATCTCTTTCTGTTTTTCTTTACTCTTCAGTCGAGTGAGTTAAACCAGTGCCGCTGTATTCATGCAGGTGGTGGGGTCATGCTCTGAGCCGTGGCTAACTTACCAGAATCTACCCCTACAAAGAAAAATAAGTCTTTCTTTTCCAGAGCCATCTAACAGTTCTTCAGCTAAGAGTAGAGCCAGGTATCTTCCTCTGTCTTGTACAGGTCTTGTGTTGGCAACCACAGCTGCTGTGGATCATGTGTGCAATAGCTTATCAGGTCCAGGAGACAGCATTCTACAAGGACACTCTCCAACCTTGAGCCCTTACCTTTTCCTATGTTGTTCCCTGAGGTTTAGCGAATGAGGGGAGGAGGGTTGATACAGTTGTCCCATATATGGCTGAGTACTCACAATTGCCTGTAAGTAATGTTTTGGGTAGCCTATAAAACCCAGAGGAGCTGCTGGGGAAAAGAAAAGAAGAGAAAAGAAAACAAAAGAAAGGAAAGGAAAGGAAAAGAAAGGAAAAGAAAAGGAAAAGAAAAGGAAAGGAAAGGGAAAATGAGTGGAAAAACCAAAGAGGGAGGGTGGGGTTAAAAGTTAAAAAACAAAACAGTAAACTCAAAGGAAAACTAGCCTGTTTGAGTGCATTTTTATGCTTCTATATGTTTATGGTCTTTTTTTTCTGGGAACAATGGCTGAAAATATATTTCTCCCCTGGCATTTTATCTCTTTCTACTTGTATATGACCAAACACGCTCCAAACATATCAACTCTCACCTACAGTTATAGAGGTCAGGAGCACTGGGTGTGGTGAGGTCGCTAGCACACAGCCCAGTAAAAGTGAATAATTAACTTGATACGTTTAACTTGAGATGTACCATCCCATAGAGTACTTAGATGCATATTATTATTTTTAAAATATATGACTTTGGAGTTTTGGGTTATTTTATGGTGTCAGAATTCTTCAGTGGAACTTCTTCAGTGGCCATTGAGTAGAGAGAGAAGACAGGCTAGAGAGGCCCTTAGAAGGGTCTTCCGGGTCAGGCTTGCAAGTTATGTTTGACATTTCTATGTACATTCCATTACTTACTCTCCCATAAGCCTAACTATAAGGGAGGATGTAGACCTTTCTTTCTATCCTGAAGCCCAGGAGGAAAGGCCTTCATCATGGTTGGTCAGCAGGGATGTTGTCAGAAGAATATATTACATGCTAGACAGATACCATAATGATGTATTACATAGGAAACAAACTCAACTTGTTTGTCCCAGGCTTTCAGCATTGCCTTGTGTTGATTGCTCCTTCCTGAAGCCTGGTTTGAATTGCTCGTTTCAACTAAATTTATTATTTTCTGACAGTGCTCAGGGGATTTACAAAGAAATAAAAATTAAAAAAAAATAAACAACTTCCATTCCCTGTTACTCATATGAGCGTCAGATCACTTACTTGTAGTCTCTGTGTCTTTTGAATGTCATCTCTTCATAAGAAAATCCTGTTTCAGCCAAGAGATTTCATTCCATAATTATATCACAGGGGATCACTTTCTAAAGAAGGCACTGACTTTGAATTTCTTTCAACTTCCATTTGAGCAGATGGAGAACTATAGAATATATACCATAAACAACCATCATTTATCAAAGCCTAGCAACCAGGAACATTTCAGCTCTCTGAATCAGCCAACAAACTATGGCCAATTCTTCATTCCCTCTGCCTGGACAGTTGAACAAATTTACTCTTTGTTTACAAAACAGAAATGGCTAACGATATTCAGACAGAGGAGAGGAGAGCTGTCTCTCAACAGGAGAATTCATTGTTTCAACATATTTCCTTCTTTTTCCCCCTCTTTCACCTCAAATATTCTGGCAAGGCTGGCTGTAATTGCTCTGTGGGCCAAACGTTCAAAAAAATCTATAATAATAAAACTCAAACCTTTAAATTACATCTTCTGTTTAACAGAAATCTTCCAGGGAATGTGCTGTGGGAGTGGAGAAAGAATCCTTGCCGTTAAAAACCATGTCAGCTCATCACAGAAATGCAATTGCCACTATTACTAACCCACCAGTAGTGAAAATTCATGAAATGAGTCCTTTCATCTCTAGTTACCCATTCCTGCCACCGAAGCTGAAAGAGCCCCATTGGTATGCAAGCCCATGAAGATGTCCTCAGTGTTCTGTGGAAGTGTAGATCTGCATGCCTGCAAAGATACAGACACTGAATGCACATGCTGCTAAGTATACAGAAAACTAATCCCTGGGTTGTTTGTTATTGAAGAACCCAAACACCTTATCAAGGTAATATGACTGAGCTCATACATTTTCTAAGCCACTTAACACATCCTAGAATAAATACATGGGATTTCATGGGCCAGGGACAACTGACTATAGAATGAATTGTTCTGTTTGTGAGAAGCTGGAAATGATTGAGACTGTAGCTTCATTTGGGTTGGTAGCAGCATGTGTTTAAAGACACCAAGATGTCTAATTCTTCTGTTCGTCAGATACTGAGTGTGGTGGTGGTGGGGGAAGCTGTCCTTATCTCCCTCATCCAATCCTTACGAGGACCTTCTAAGTCTACTTTCTAAACTTAATGTAAACGTCTCATGCTTTGCGCTACCTCAACTCTGCCTGCCCACACACACTTCATTTCTTTCAGCTCTCAGCTAACAGAATCCTTGGTTGCATCTAAGAATCTCAGTTTATCTGTCCTGACATCACTTGAGAGCTTGCCTGAAATCTTGACATGAAATTTCATATTCTACCAAACGTGACTCATTTGCATCTTGGGAACATTTGTCGATGCTTTGTGAGTGTGTTCCTTCTAAGTAGCGTTGACATAGCTCCTTGCCTCTCGTGTTATTCATGTCTACTTTCCCTGGAACACTGAAGCAAAGTGATCATTATACAAGTCAAAACCGATCATGTCACAGTGAGGCTTAAAACTTAACAACATATCCTCATCCTTTGGCTCCAGAGGGTAGAGCAATATCGAATTAAGTACGGGGCTTCAGAAACATGAATCCTGATAACCCTTCCAATTCATCTCATAAAAGATCTTCCATCTACTTGCTCCAAAAGTAACATTCTGTTTGTTTGGTGTGATATCTATACCTGGAGTTTCCTTATATATACATTTCCTTTGTCCACCATAGCCAACCTTGGCTTTTTCCATTTATTTAAAGACTGATGTGCTCAGAACCTCCTGCTGTGACTGTCTAGATTTCCTAGTGTTATTTCTCACCTTAGCATAATACGTGGTGCCACATCAACTTCTTTGATGCATAAATACCTTACTAAGCTTTAAATCCATGAGAAATGAAGCCACATTTGTCTTGTGCAAAGAAATATCTGCAGTGCTTGGCTTAGCGACTAGCACATGGCAGTTATGATAGAGTGACCAAGTGAAATAACCCCTCAGGAAGACAAATGGACCATTTCCCACATCTTTAAAGATAACTGGCTTCTAAAACTGTGGAGCAGTGCCATAGGAAAGATGAATCAGACTTCTTCTGATGGGCTCGCAGTGATGGGATGATACAGGCAGACCCACTATGAAATCCCAGCATACAGTTGGCACTAAAATACTTATTGAGCAGATCCACAGTAGTTTGAGGAAGAGAGAAATCATCAAAGAAAAAACTGAAGTCCCATTTCTTGGGTGTATTATATATGCTGGTAACCTTTGCACGGTAGCAGAGAATCATGTGACTGGGCCCAATATTCAAGAGATGAAGGCTAAACTCGCTTTAAAACAGACCCTCTCCATATACACCCATTCCCCTATTAATCTACTACTCTTCAAATTCATTAACTGACTCATAAAGGCCAATTTTCATGACCTAACAACCTCTCACAGGTACCGTGTCAATACCTCAAAATAAGGATTAAATTAACACATGAGTTTTTAATTACTGATGATTCAGAATATTTCACACTATATAAAAATTACAGGAAATTTAAATTTCTTGGCTGTCATAGAGTTTTATTGGCATACAATCACTAATTCATAAACTCGTTTATGAATTTACTTCCTCTGTGTACTTTCATGCTATAAGAGCAGAATGAGTAATTGAACTGAAGACCAGATGTGTAGAAATTATGTTATTACTTGCTGGGTATTCATAAGGAATATGTTAGCATTGATGCTCAATGATAGTAGTTCTCAAGGTTACAAACATTTAGTTCATTTCCTCACATTGTATTGACCCAAAACATAAAATTTATTTTGTTGTTACTTCCTAACAGTAATTTTGTTATGGCCATGAATCATAATGTAAACATTTGTATTTTATGATGATCATATGTGACTTCTGTGAACCCAAAGAGGTTTTGACATACAGATTGAGAACTGCTCCTCTATGGTAACATTCCATAGAAATATAATCAGTCACAAATATAGAATTAAATTTCCTGATGACTGCATTAAGTAAATAAAAATTAAATAAAATAGGTAATTTTAATAGTACATTATATGAAGCTCAATGTTTCCTAATTATTGTTTCAATATGTATTCAACATTAAAAAATACCAATATACTTTACATTGGTTTTTATGCTAAGTTCTTAAAGTTCAGCATTTTGTGTGTTATCATACCTCTGTTGATATTAGTCATCTTTTATAAGATAACCAAGTAAAATTGTGAAACTTTAACATACACACATAAAAACTGAGTAATTTAATGTAACTGTAGTTATGATATTAAGATTAGCATTATCAATGACAGATAACATGTCAGAAAGAAATTATATACTATAATTCTCTTGTCTGCACAAGAAATATTTGTCTGATTTTTGCTATACCAAGAAGACAAAATATCATTAAAAGTGAAAATATTACCTTAAAAGCAAATTATCTTGACCTCAAGACATTCTTCATTACTTAAAGAGAAATCATACTTCAGGTTTCAGATAGAAAGGTAAATCCTGAATGATTTAGGACATATTTATTGGGAAATGGAATAGACTTCATTTGTGGATTTAATTATTTGTGAATTTGCTCTATAACTGAATGAAAATAGTCAAAGTGAATTTTCATCTGAAAGGTAGCACTGTAGCATAGTATGTAGGGTGGTGATTCTCAACCTGTGGGTTGCTACTCTTGAGGTGTGGGGTCAAACAACCCTTACATCATCAGGATGGCATGCACAGATATCCTGCATAGCAGATGTTTACACTCCAATCATAATGGTAGAAAATTACAGTTCTGAAGTAGCAATGAAAACAACCTTCTGGATGGGGCTCACCACAACATGAGGAACCGTCGTGAAGAGTGGGTAGGCATTGGGAAGGTAGAGAACCACTGATAGAGAAGAACCATTTGAAATAGATCACTGCTGAGACCACATGCATTTTTTTAAAGCCTGTTAGAATTTTACTCTCTAAAAATAGAACAGTGAGGATATTTTAATTTTAGAAAACCCTTTCCAAAAAAAAAATACCTTTTATAACTTCATGTAGAGCGGTGTGACTTGCTTCCAGTGTCTGGAACCTGTGTCCGCTTTAGCATGCAGAATGGTATAATGCACAGCTTTGCAAGTTACTGAAGGGAGGCCTCCATCTTCAGTCCTTGCCTTCACTTACCATCTGTTCTTTTTCAAAATTCCAGGGCCCCAGAGCTGCACTGGGAAAGCAGTCAGAGCTAATGACTGCTACGGCTGCATTCTATTTTGTATCCCTAGCTAACTCCAATTATCTCTCACTGTCTCAGTATTTCCACCTGTAAAATGGGGATAATGACTATCAAATAATGGGCACTGCACAAGCATCAGTTAAGCATATTCTTTTTCTTCTGTTTACTTAGATGGAAAGGGCAAAACATTGTTACAGTGTCACAGGAGAACACAGAAAATATTCTAGGCTATTTGAATTTCTTCCTTTTCCCTGAAAGATCCAACTTTCCTTAATTAATTTTGGCAACAAATGAACATATCCTTCAGGTAAATCCTGCTTCATAACAAAAATAAAAGGAGTTGACAAGGTGCTGGGACAATTCCCAGTTCAATCCAGGGCACTAGGAACTAATTCAATGACAGAGATAGAAGGTCTGAAAGTCAATAATGACTTTCAATTTTATGCAACAACAAAGGCTGTCTGTCCACAGCAAATGGAAGCTTTCAGAAGGAAAATATATTCAGACTTGAAGCAAGGTTTAAGTTTCTGTTGCACGCCTGACACAGCCCTATCTCATCTGAGCAGAAAACTTTTCTTTGTATAGTTTTCTTTCTGATTCTTCTGTCTTCTGACTCTGCGCCCTGTAATGATGTATTGTTTGTACAGAGGGCACGGTGTGTTTTCTGATGCATGAGCCATCCCACCCTAAAGGAGATCTATCATCTGTTACAGTTGAGAAAACCGAAGTGACTCAGCCTGTGGCCAGATATCTGGAAGGAAATGTTAAAAAAAAATAAATCTAGATATGGCTGGACATGCACTGGATTTCAAGAACACTCAATAAATTGGATAGCCTCATAGCCAGCGAAAAGGCCGAAGACTAAAACTAGGGGAGGAAAACTTGCAGCCACTTAGATGTTAAACTAATTCTAGAATAAAACAATACATAATAAAATAAGAGGGGGCATGTGATCCATTAGAGAGACTGCTTCCCTCATTCAGGTTGTAAAACAGCTGGGTGTGTCAGAGAGAATCCCACTTGGAAACTCCTGAGTGATACAGTGTAATCGATCTTCATAGATCTGCATTATTAATGTGAGCTAGGGGAAGCTCCATTTAGCAAGTAAAATGTAAACTTTTCAACATTTAAGTTGAACAGGTTTTACTTATAGGAAATATTAAAAACTTAGTGGGCGAAGGTTGGGATTATAGTCTGTGGTGGTTTAAATGAGACCCCCCCCCACCCCTGCCATAAGCTCATATATTTGCATGCTTTGTCCCAGGTAGCAAAATGTTTGGAAAGATTAAGAGATGTGTCATGTTGAAGAGGTGTGTCACTAGGGAAGGACATTAAGGTTTCAAAAGCCTATGCCAGGCGCTCTCTCTCTCTCTCTCTCTCTCTCTCTCTCTCTCTCTCTCTCTCTCTCTCTCCTCTGGCTCTCTCTCCCTCCCCTCTCCTCCCTCTCTCCCTCCTCTCTACCCTCCCTTTCCCCCTACTGCTTGTGGATCAGGATGTAAAGCTCTCAGCTACTGCTCTAACACCATGCCTTTGTCCTGAAGCCATGATGATAACAGCCTATTCCTCTGAAAGTGTAAGCAAACCCTTAATCAAATGCTTCCTTTTACAGTGGCTGCCTTGATCATAGCTTCTCTTGACAGCAATAGAATAGTGACTAAGACACATTCCTTCCCAGCTTGGGTAGCCTGGAGATGTTCCTTTCCCCATCTGAGACTACTTTTCCTCAATTATTGTAAGATAATGCCAGAGCTTTACTACCTGGCTTGTGGACCACAAGGCATACGCAGATTTCTGGATTTTTGAAATGTATCTATTTCCTGCCAGAGACAAACACTTTGGTTTTGAGTTCATCCAAAGATAAGTTACAAACCAAGGTCTATGCCTTTATTTTGATCTGATTAGTTTCGAAAGTTAAATCATGGCATTATCTTGTTTCCTTTGACTTTTTTGCAGCATGGCTTTCAGAAAGATTTAAATTATCTATGTTACTTTCATTTGCATATATATATTTGAGCAAAGGTAGTTCAGAGAAATAATTTCCATGTATTATTCTTGCATGTTTATGGGTATCTATAAAAATGGCTGTAAAAGTTCAACAGAAGCATGGGATGCTCTCTTGGTCATCCCTTTTGCCGTTCCTATTTTCCTCCTCCCACTTAAAACATTAAAGTGGTTGTCACAAAGAGTGGCCTCACCTGAGGGAAAAAAGGTTACCCATTGCATTCTGGGTCAAAGAGCCAAGCTCTTTCTTTTCATCAGTTTCTGCTCTACACCTCCCCAGAAAGCTTTGACTCCCTCATTCCACCCTTCCCTTCAAGAATGTGCTTAAGATACCCATTTTGGAGATTAAAGGCTGCCTTTAAGAAAGTTGCTTGGTCTAATCGCTCTCTGTTAGTTAAAGGACAAAAGAGAGAAATGTTTGCCCAGGGTATTTAATTTGAGGAAGGTAAACTCTCTAGGTTTGGAGAGAAATGAAATATTTGCCTTGTCTCCATTGGCAGGGAGGACCTTGGTACTGCTAGCTCTCTAAGAGCAGTGTCATGACCTTTCCTTCACAGCCCCTGACATTTAAAGGCCAGGGCAATCAAACCCATCTCAGAGGTGAAAATGCAGGTTTCAAAGATTCATTGGGCGGCCTCGCCAGATGCCATATTCATGGTTGGAGGCTGAGAAAGCATGCTGTTATGATAACTCAGAAGATGTGCTCAGACATATGGTTTATAGAGCCTTTATAGTCCCCAAATAGCCTAGATTGATGGTTGGGCTGTGATTGTGTGTGTTTACCATGTAGTCACTATGTTTCTTAATTGCTTTCTATACAATTGTAAATAATAATGCAAATAAAATAAGTGAAATAATAATATGAATTAAAATGCATCCTTACCCGGTTATTACTTTTCCTTAGAAACTTATCTCGATGCTGAAATTATAATTGGGAACTCATTTTAAAATGGCATACTCTGCTTCTGAGAATAAGACAAACTCTTCGGGTTTTTTTTTTGTCTGTTTGTTTGTTTGCTTGCTAACTTTGTGTTTTGTTGTTGTTATTATTGTCATTGAACTGTCCTGCATGCTAAAAAGAAATCTTGAGACTGTTGTATTTCCATTCAGTTTTAGTCAAGTCCTGCGTTTCATGTTTGTTCTGTTGTTTGAGTGAAAGAAGACCCTATCTGTAGACATAAATTTTTGCAGCCTATTTTAATAAACATTCAACCTCTCCTGTTGCCCACAACCCACCAGAAGTAATAGAAGAGAAAAGTTATTAGGATATGGGAGAAGTGGGCCTGTTTAGCAATAGTTCTTTGGTAGGGGAGTGAGCTCAATCTTTTTTGTCAGCAATTCAGTCCCATAGCAAACACCAAATATGAATCATCAGCTCCAGCACAGTCTTTTCAGACACCACACATGAACACGTGGCTGCGGTCCTGTCCTCTTGGCAGGCAGACACCACGCATGAACCAACAACTGTAGTTCAATCCTGAAGAAACCACAAGGCATGCCACCTGGCCCAAGGTGAAGCGAGGAAGCAGGAAAAAGCCACAGGAACTTCATGAGACATTGTTTGGCAAGTTAATCTCAATGGTGGTGGTAACTCAAGCGGAGCTCAGCAAAGCTATGTAAGGTGAGCCAATATGGGCATATTGTTAGTGAAGAAGAGTGAGGAAGAGCAAACCGAACCAATGCTTGAGCTTCTACTGTTTGTGGGGCCATATTTAAACTCTTTCATCACGTTTCCTTTCATGTGTCTGCTATATCAAAACATCCTTTTACCCATGTGCCCCAGCCAAACATCATTTGACATAAATTGACTTTTCAAAGAAACTAGAAATTTCCACTTTATCCATTCCATCATTCCTGCATGCATTTCTCCATTCTTATCATTGTGGTTCCAGCTAATCATCTCAAGGAATGAGACAGTTTCCTTCCCCCTACTTGTCTTCAAATAGCTGTTGAAGGCTAACTTGATGGTACAGTTACACTGTTATACCTAGCTGCTTTTGGATCTTTCACTCATGTGTATATTATTATTCTTGAAAATACTCAGTCCAGGGACCATTCTCCCATTTCTTGGCATATAGTAATCACTAAAAATGTCATTTTCTGGAATATGATGTTTGTGTATTCCTGGTATCCATTCCATTCCATTTGTTGCAGTTGCTGTTGTTTGCAGGAAAGGTGAGCACAGAGTAGAACTCATTTACCATGGGAAGTCAAATGTCAGGCCCTTCTGGTAAGGGCATCATGTAGCTACAGACACTTTAGTTATGTGGGGTCTCAGGGCTTCTCTGGGGTTCTTAGAGGCAATTAGTCACCTAACGCTAAAATTATGAGTCACTTTGTAGATCACACTCTTTTTAAATGCAAATATGGCTTACAGTTAAGATCACATAGATGATTAACTGGACAAAATATCTTGAATATCTTGAGTTTTTAAGGTTCTTTTTATCAATCTGGTTCAATTATCTGATTATTGCTTGACATTTTATAAAAGTTATGAAGCTGGGAATACTACCTGATGTAACGGAAGACTTCTCTGATCCTACATCATCTCTAGAAAGTATATTCTGGAGAATTTTTTTCTAGGATGTTTTTTGTTCTTTATAGAAAATGTGATAAATTAAAACATATCAGCTCTTTTCTAAGGTTGCTGAGCTGTACATTTCTACATACAACTTCACACACACACACACACACACACACTCACTTACTCATTCATACTCATATATACCTTCAAATTCCAATGTAATTTCTTGGTAATGGTGCATCTTTGTATAAGAGAAATGGTTTGGTTTAGAATTTAAGGGTATTAATGCTGCGAAACTTAGTTGCTTCCTTTTACCTTAAACATGATCTACCAACCACAGAAGTCAAACAATTTTTATAAGCCACAATGAAGAAGCCTTAGAACTTTTAGAAACATATTGGGGATAAAGAGCTGCTTACACTGTAAAGTTGCTTCTTAATACTAGCATTTAAACAAAACAAGAGAATACGTGGGAGAAATTGGTCTTTGAACCTAACCACATTTTCTTTTATCCAATGAACAATGTATATTTTTTCAACAGAAAGGAAAATAACTATGTATAATCTCATAAGTGATGTTATCCACTCTTGGTTCATAATATAAAAAACCCTAAAAATCAAAATCTCATGTTATTACAATGCTAAGTATTAAATCTGAGTGATATTTTTATTTAAATATTTAAATAAAATTAGATTAAGAAAGAAAATTTGTCTGCATCTCTTTCCAGTTATTTGAGAACAATTACAGTGGTTTATTTAGTTGTTTATAGTTAATTCACCACCATAAACCTTCCTGTAGAACTAATTCTTAGAGTTTTAAATGTTTTAACAATGCCCAGTCTACCTACTCAAATTAAAGCTTTGATTAATTTCAATGTGTAGTGAATAGGGTTCTGTGGATTAGTTGTTCTAGAAAAATCTGTGGTAACAGTTATAAAATTTTAGTAGCCTATCAAAAGGTATCACAAAATAAGCAGACAACTGGGATCTTTCATTTTTTTCAGGCTGTATCCATTGTGGGGCACCTGTTACTCTACTTTCTCTTTGTTCTGGAATCCATGACTGTGTTCATCTGTTGTTGTTGTTGTCATTGTTCTCTAAGAAATTCCTGAGAGAAACATTTGGAGTCATTTTGACTCATAGATTTTAGAGGGTTTATTCTATGCCTGGCTGGCTCTGTTGAGTCTGGGACATGGTGGAGCTGAGAATCAAGAAGAAAAGATCTATAGCCCTACTATGTCCCAGGAACCTAGGGAGGCCGTTCCATCCTCAAGCATACCTTAATTCAGTAGCCATGCTCTAATAATGTCAGATGAGCTGACAAGTAAGCGAAGCCATGAAAACCATGGACTCATGGGCTCAGAAATTATAAATACTATCCTTATGTATATATCCATACTACTCACTTTTCCTTGGCCCAAAGGAGTCATGTGGCCATATTTATTAAACAAGAAGCTGCTCTGAAGGCAAGATACTGCACATACATACACAGAAGCATCTCCCTCAGAAATTAAATATCTCCATTGAAAAGGAAGACAACTATAAGGCACTTTTCCTGTGTGTTGGGGTATCCAGTACTTGATGATGCCACGTAGTCTTGGTTTCTGTTGCTTAGGGTCTTGTGCTTGCCTCTCACCATCTGGTTATCTCTGATGTTAGTTGGTCTTGCTGTCTCTGACTGGAGCTTGTCCCTTCTTGTGCGCCTGTGAGTCTATGATGTTAGGAGTGAGAGGGCTTCTGGAAGGCCAGCTCTCTGCAAGCAGGTTTTGGGTCTGGAGGGCCGTGGGGGACAGTCTTAGCTCTGGGTGCAGATGGAGACCGGAAGGCTCAGGCTGCTCCATGGTTCCTGTGCTCCATGCACTCCTGGTGGATCTGTCTTTGGACGGTCAGTGGAATATTTTCTTATGGAATTATAACAGACCCTGGGACATTTTGAAGGGACACATTTACATAGATCTTTCTTTATATAGAGCTACCATATGTACTTGGGCCGTAATATTCTATTCCCAATCTATCCATTTGATAATCACCAAGCAAACTTCCTCTCCTATGATGGACCCCTAGTTTTTTATCTATTCCCTCACTGCATGGAATTGAGATATTTAAACTTGTCTATGAGTAAGGGTCTTTGGTAAACTTCATAAATTCATTAGTGACAACTGTCCCTTCATGATTTTTTTTTTTTGTAAAAAAACAGCTACCCTTTGTGAGCTTCAGATTTGAAGGTCATGTTCAGTCCTTAGGCATATGGAAAGAGCTTCTGGACCAGGAATTCAGAGTGCTGAGAACATTTTCCTAGAGATAAAGAAATTTAAAGGCCCATACTAGTCATGAGGTTTATTCACTATAGGCTTAATTCTCCTTATTATATTTCTGCAACATTGCTTGTGTGCTTGGGCCTTTACAACAGCATATAAGAAATCAGTACCCTCAGGAGCTCACAAAGCAAAAGAAGAAACAATAAGAGAGACCTGCAGATATGCAATACAGAACAGTGACAGGAAGAAAGGACCCCTTTTCATTTACTTTTAATTTTTCAATTTTCGAGTAAATCATCTCATACCCATTAAATACTTTCATTTTTGACTTGTCTTTGATACAGAGCTCTGGCAGCAACAGATAGCCTTGGACATTTTGGAGAAAATAAATAGTTATCACAGCAGGGCTTCGTCTTGTAAGCCTTGGCTTTAGATTTACAAGTTGCTTGTCTTCCTGTAAGCAATTCTCATGCTTAAACCATAGAACCATTCCATACACAGATGATCCATTTGGAGCACTTCATGTTTAGCATAACTGTTGAATGTTCGGCTGTCTTGAATATCTTAGTGTGAGTTGTACCTCATTGTTTTATTTATAAACAGAATCAACTTAGATGGTAATGCAGTTGTGCTTTGATTTTGCCATTCAAGGAGTCTAAATAAAGAGACTTCAACAGGTAAGTGGAAACATTTTATGTCTTAAAATCTAAGATATTTCTTAAATACTGGTATAAGACTCCATATACAAAGAACTTGGGAATTAAAAAAAGCGATTCTTAGTTTTTAATGTCATACAATTTGGTTATGTATTTTGAATATATTTGTCCCCATTATCCTCTCTAATCCTGTTCTACTCTCTTTGAACCTCTTCTTTTTCCTGTTAAGGTCCCTTCCTACTTTCATGTCTTTTCCTTTTTTAATGACAAACTGAGATTAACATGGATTGCCTAGGCATGTGTAGGAATTATTTACTTGAACTTTGCCAATCTACCTGTGTCTATACCACTGGAAGGAAAAACTACTTTCACTACCCATAACAGCCCAGGACAGATAAAAGCTCCTTAGTTAGGTATGGGGCTTTGTGGGCTTCTCTAATCTGTGATGGATTGCTAGCAAGTCAATGTTGTGTAGGTCCTGTGAAGATAACCATAACTACTGTTGAGTTCATGACTGCAGTAGCTATGTACATGCAGAAGTCACAATTTCACTGAATACCGTCTCACCGTCCAGCTTTTATATTCTTTCTATTCCCTCTTCCGAGGGGTCCTTTTAGTCTGAAGAATGAGCTATAGATAGGATTTGGCAATATGTATCTTGCAGATGTGTATATATATATATATATATATATATATATATACACACACACATATATATATATGAATGAAAACACTTAATATCAAGTTTGGGAAATTAAAATCAGTTTCATTGGGTAAATACATGAAAATTAATGCTGTGTAGAAACTTAGCTAGTTTTGAGGTTGAAATTTTCTCCAGCCCACATGAGACAATTAGGTATAGAATACAAGAACCTAGTAGGGAGTCATATCCTAATTGTATAATCTTGGAGAAGCCTTCTACAGCTTCATGGTTTTTATTATTATTATTATTATTATTATTATTATTATTATTATTATTATTATTATTATTATTTGGAAAATATAATAATAATACCTACCTCCCAGGCACAGATCAGGTAGCATTTGACTAAGTACCTCTTTAGTAATTGTCTCTCCACCATCCCATTAAATTGAGCACCTATTTGCATACCAACTACCTTCACAAGAGCTATGAAAATCAGGTGTTAGTCACAGCAAGTGATACCCTCTTGTATTCAGTAATTCTCAGCCTGGGTGCTTAGTTATTATGACCCCATCTGGGATAACCATCAGGGGAGTTATTATATTGGTCAATCCCACTCTGATCTGTGGAAATTCACAATATTTTGATCAATTCAGAACTATGTCATTGGCAAAAATATTTGTTTTTGCAAACTCAAATGCTTATAATACAACAGAGATGTCCAAATGTGATGATATATGTATTAAATTTTATATTTCAATTTGGAAGCACAGTGATTTCTTTCATAAGTACATTTCTAAAAGTGTGATCACTTTCTTTTTGTCTATGGAATCTTCTCTTACAAATTACATCCCAACTACAGTTTCCCTTCCTTCCACACTTCACAGCTCACTTCACCCTTCCCCCAGTCCTACTTCCCCTCCATTTCCCTTCAGAAAAGCATGGCTACAAGACACAACAACCAAATATGACAAAATAAGATGCAGGCAGACGAGGGAAAAGTCCTCCTATAGGAGTTGGTAAAGGCAACCCATTAGGAAGGAAAGAGTCCCAAGATCAGGCAAAAGGGTCAGAGAGACACCAACTCCCAGTTAGAAGTCCCACAAATCCACCAAACTAACAGCTACCACATGCATTCCAGACCTGGTACAGAACCAGGCAGGCCCTGTGCTTGCCATTTCTGCGTCTGTAAGCCCATATGAGTTGATTCAGTGGTCCATGCTTTCCTGCTGGCCTCCATCCCCCCTGACTCTTACAAGTTTTCCTTACCATCTCCCACTGGGTTCCCCTAGCTACTAGGGTAAGACCTGATAGAGAGCCCCAATGTAGATTCTCTCTGCATAGAATCTGGCTATGGGTCTCTGAACTCGCTCCCGTACGCTCTACTGCCAGAGGAAGGCTCTTTGATAACAACTGGACAAGGCACTGATCTATGAATCATTTCTCTCCTTCCTTCCTTCCTTCCTTCCTCCCTCCCTCCTTCCCTCTCTCCCTTCCTTCCTTCCTTCCTTCCTCCCTTCCTTCTTTCTTTTTCTTTGTTTCTTTATTTTTTTTATTTTTTGCCACTAGTGTTTGATTCTGCTCTAGTATTCTGGGCTATCCAGTCTGATTTCTGGCTTCCAATTATGTAGCTCATGGGATCCCTCTCATGGTGTGGGCCTCTAGTTAAGTCAGACATTTGTTGCCCACACCCACAAATTCTGTGCCACCATTGACCTAGAACATGTGGTTGTTTTCCTTCAGCTTTTTAATGTGGTAGATTACATTTACTCATTTTGCATGTGGACTCATCCTTGCATCTCTGGGATGAAACTTACTTGATCATGGTATCCACCATGATCTTTTGATGTGTTCTTAGATTCAGTTTTTGAGTATTTTACTGAGCATTTTTGCATCTAAGTTCATAAGGGAAATTAGTCTATTAACTCCCTTTCTTTGTTGAATCTTCATGTGGTTTGAGAGCTCTGGTGATTGTGGCCTCATAAAATGAATTTAGTAATGTCCCTTCTATTTATATTTTGTGAAACAATTTGAGGGGTAATGGCATTAGCTCTTTTTTGAAAGTGTGCTAGAATTCATTGTTAGAACTCTCTGGCCCAAGGCTGGCTGGCTATCTATCTATCTATCTATCTATCTATCTATCTATCTATCTATCTTTTCTAGATGGGAAACTTTTAATGACTGCTTCTAGGGATTGTCTATATGACCTTGATTTAACTTTGGGAAAGTTACACCTATTGAAAAAATTATCCATTTTTAAGATTTTCTTTTTATGAGAACGCACATTTTTAGTGTGTCCTTATGATTTTCTAGATTTCCTTGGTGTCTGTTCCCCTTTTTGTTTCTGTTTGAAGTTTTGACATTTCAGGTGTTCTGTTAAGTTGCTAATATGACATCTCTTCAACTCTTTTATGTAGAAACTTAATGCTACTCTTAGGACTGCTTTTACTGTATCCAGTAAATTTGGGTATGTTGTATATACATCTTCATTGAATTCTAAAAAGTCTTTAATTTATTCATTCTCTCTCTCTCTCTCTCTCTCTCTCTCTCTCTCTCTCTCTCCTTTCTTTCTGTTGTAGCACTAGGGAAGACCCTGGGGATTGGGATTGGGAAAGAAAAAGAGTAGAGAAAGTCTTTAGGCAACCTCTCTGCTCTTCTAGTGAGTGTGGATGCACAGGAAGAGTCAACATGAGTCCATATAAGCTGGGGTTGAGGAAAAGCAATGTGGCAGGGTAGTGATGCAGCTGAAGTGGGAGATGGTATGTGGGATCCACAGGAAGCGTGGTCAAGTGTGGGCAAACTGAAGCTAGTGTTCTGTTGCAGTGATTGTATCTAGGGAATCCAGTTGGGCTGGGGGAGTCTGAGAGAATGGAGAAGATTCATAAGCAGATTACCTGGTCTTTGTACTCTCTTTCTAACAGACATGACAAAATTATCTTCCCACAGAAAATAAAAACAAAATATCTAGAAAATTAATTTTAGATAATAGATAGAAATTATCAAATATGAATAAATGAATTACCAAGATTGATGACTGGGTCTTTTACATTATGAATGATGGAAAGCCAAAAATCTCCCTCAAAATTAAATTTACAATTTCCATTATTTTATACATATTGTTTCCATGATGTAGATTACTTGCGGTCTCTGAATTATAAAAAGATAAAATATATTTTTCTATACAAGGGAAAAGACCCTGTGCTTTCACCATCATGCAAAGGCTCAGTGTTTGAGAGATCTTGGGGATCCAGGTTAGTAGAGACTTCTGGTCTTCTCAGGGGGCCTCCCTCCTCCTCAGCCTTTTCCAGCTTTCCCCCAATTCAACCACAGGGTTCCCCAGCTTCCCTCCATTGGTTGGGTGCTGCTTGTTGGGCCTCTCAGAGAGCAACCATGCTAGGCTCCTGTCTGCAAGCATACCACAGCATCAGGAAGAGGTTGAGCATCAGCATTGAGATTGAGCTTTATCTCGATGTACGCCTGTTACTGAACCTCCTTTCATTCGTGCTCTTCTCTACTTTTGTCCTTGCAGTTCCTTCAAACAGGAACAATTCTGGGTCAGAACTTTCGATTGTGGGACGGCAACCCCATCCCCCCACTGATATCCTGTCCCTATACCAGATGAACTCTACAAGTTCCCCTTCCCTACTCTGAAGCACTTCATCCAAGGTCCCTCCCTTTGCGTCCTGAGAGTCTCTCATTTCCCAGGTCTCCATTACATTCTAGAGGGTCTCCCCACCTACTAACTCCGGAGATTTTAACATTTTTAATCTATGTCCAGTTTGAAATGGTACTGAATTATGGAACTAGAAAGACACATGTTGGATCACTTTGGGAAATCTTTTGAGTTGAGTTTTTAACCAGGAAAATAAGCCAAAATTGATGGATACCATGAGTGTAGGAAGTACTTTGTGTATGCGTATCCATATGCAGTTGAGGAGGGAAAGTAATCTCATAGCTTTCAAAGGACAAGGATGTTTAAGGTTAGTCACTAGTACAAAAAGATACTGAACAGGAGTCACGTTTATGAGTTCCTGTATGCAAATTGTTTTCTTTAGGGCATTCCTGTGGAAATTCAATGATATGTAAAACAAAAACAAAAACAAAGCAAGCAAACAAAAACCAAATTAGTTTTACAACCCACACAGAATATTCAAAGTATAGTCATTTTCACTCTCCTTCCATATCTGAGGATTTTTGTTTCATTCTTTTAGGCTGTCAAATCAAGATATGGGAGGGTCTTTTATGATTTACGGTTCCTTCTTCTAGTCACATTCCCATGTCCAGGTAGATAGGATGATTTATTCTCAAAGACTGTGTCTATGCCCAAATTCCTCTAGGTGCCTGTTGATGTTTTTCCTCTTGATTTCGTACCTTTATGCCTGTTAATACTTGATCAACTATTAGGGCCCAAGCCATGAGTTCCTACTTTAATGAAAACTTACAGAGCTTTGCAATACTGAAGTACATGTTTATACTTCTCTCAAATCACAAACTGTGTAACTCAATAATTTTGAATATATATTATTTAGCCATAAGGATATGCAAGCATTCTATAATTTATCTCTGAAATTTTAAATTCTGTGAATTAAAGAACACGTTTTCTTCAACAGTGTACATTGCTAAGGTCTATTAAATGCTAGAATCATTGTGCGGTTTTACCTTTGGAGCCAAAATAAATATCTGACATTCTTATAATACATATGTATGCTCATATAATTTTGTACTTCAGATTTACAGCAGCTCTCAAGCATGGAACCTAGCAAAATTAAAACTTAAACAATAACATAGTTCCCTTTCTTTCAGAAGCATATATGGTGTTACTCACATAACACTGAAGTCAGTGTTGAGTCATAAAATGTCCTAAAGATTTGTTATTGACAGAATGTCCTACAAAGTTCTGAAACCTTAACTTCAAAGTAGGAAGATTCCAATTAGGACCAACTACAGAACTTGGAATTATTTTCTTGACTTCTCCTTTGACTCATTAAAGTGCTTCTTTTTGAACTAACTTTTTTCTTAGAGCAGGCTACCATGACTCCTAGTGAAATTCCCACCCACTCCCTTTCTGGAAGACTTCAGTTTTGCTGCTTCTCTCAACTGCTATGCTCTGCAGCAGCTTAGCAGATCAAGAGCAAATTTCCCACAAAATGTTCGCTTATAGAGTATTAAGAAGAAACATCTTGTCAGTGGGAAGTCTCAGCTCTTCTAACCTCTGAAAATACCATGCTATCAGAAGGCACAACAGTTTGAAATTTTTATTTCATGACAGTAAAAGTCTGCTCAAATATAACCAGTTAATCATCCCTTTTAACACTGTGCACTGTTTATTTGATATTTTCATGTTGCCACATTTCAGGTGCGCATAAAAGATTCACATAAAAGATTTTAGATTTTATAGCCAGAAACAATCTTAAACATACTTTCCTGCTCCTCTGAGCATGTTTATCAAAAAAAAAAAACCAAAAAAATTTCACCATCTCTTTTAATCTCTCTCTCTCTCTCTCTCTCTGTGTGTGTGTGTGTGTGTGTGTGTGTGTTTGTGTTAGGATTTTACTGCTGTGAATAGACACCATGGCCAAGTCAACTCTTATAAAGGACAACATTTAATTGGGGCTGGCTCACAGGATCAGAAGTTCAGTCCATTATTATCAAGGTAAGAGTATGATAGTGCCCAGGCAGACATGGAGCTGGAGGAGCTGAGGGTCCCACCTCTTGTTCTGAAGGAAGCTAGAAGACTGGCTTCCAGGAAACTAGGATGAAGATCTTAAAGTCCATGTCCACAGTAACACACATACTCTAACAAGACCACACCTCCAAATAATGCCACTTCTGGGCCAAGCATATTTAAATAATCACAATATATACATATGTGTCCTAGTATACATGTGGGTACAAGGGCATTCCTAAGTGTATGTGTAAGTCAGAGGACAACCTCAGGTATCATCCCTCAATTATCTTGCAACTCATGATCATTAGCTCTCTGCATGTTGACTAGGCATATATCTCTGTATTAGCCCATCTGCACAAAGAAGTTTCTTTGACTAGGGGCAAGAGCTATGTTTATCTAGTACAGTATTTAGAATTAGGGAGAAATTAGATTGGTTTAAGGAAACAGAGTGATAGATTCTCCTCTGTGGCTTGTCACTTTTCCAGTATATGTGAAACAAGATTTTATCTAGAATTTGCAAAGAAATAAGCAAAGAATAAAGAAAACAAATGACCCAAATTTAAAAATAGGCCATGGATCAAAAAGTAGAAATAAAAATGGCCAATAAAGTCTTTTAAACTGTTCAATATCTTTTTCAATTGGAGAAATGCAAATTAAAACTCCTTTGTGTTTGTTTGTTTTTAACCTTAAAGTCAGAATGGTTAAGATAAAAAAAAGATAAGATAATTGAGGAATGATACCTGAGGCTGTCCTCTGACGTTCACATACACTGAATGGAGAATGTACATGTAGTCATGTATAGCACATGACTGAGCTATATCTCTCCTTGGCACGTACCCAAAGACCTGGATATTCTTCTAAGGAGATACTTACTCAGCCGTATCGATTAACACTTTATTTGCAATAGATAGAAAATAAAAATAACTTTGATCTACTCAACTGACATATGAATGGTAAAAATGTAATCCCCACACCAATAGGATTCTATTCAGCCGTAAAGAAAGTGAAATTGTGAAAACTGCAGGCAAATGATTGGAACCCTGTGGTAGAATTTTAATCCAGCAACATGACTGCTCTGATCATATCCAAAACCCTTTTAGATCTCTGTGAGACACTCTTGCTGGAAGGCAGACATACCTTTACTACATACCTTTTAATCCCAAACAATGAAGGTAAAGTTAGTGTGTGGAAGGAAGCAGCCATGCTGGAAATTATGCCTAATTGAGGAAAAGACAAATTGAAGAATCAGAAAGATTTGCCAGGACAGGATGCCCCCAACTCTCACAAGAACAACATAGGAAAGGGAGGTTATGTAAGAGCAGTGCAGGAAGGGTGAATCAGTTCAGTGAGCTTGAAAAATCAGATGGGCTGGAGGCTAGAACCTTCCAGGTCTAGGCCTAGGAATAGTTAGTGCAGAGAAAGAAACTCTCTGGGTTCAGCCCAAGCCTTGTATTCACACAGCTTGGGTCTGACTCTCCTCTTACCTCTTCATCTGAGGAAACAGAAGGGAGATTTACAGAACTGGAAAATATTATACTGAGTATAGTGACCCAGACCCAGGAAGTCAAATCCACATATTATTTATTTGTGTATTCTTGCTCCTAATCTTGAGATTTTAGGATTTGACTGGGGCTAACCACAAAAGGAAGGAAAATAGAAAAAGGGAGGAAAAAATAGAAGCTGTAGACAGGAGGTAGAGTCAATGGTGCAATGGGGAAGGGGTTTGTGGGATCTAACTGGGGGAGGAGGGAGTAACTCAGAAGGATATATGTTGTTTTGAACAAAATCTCAAATTTTCAATCTTTGATTTTACCAATGAAGACTCAGGGGTGAAAGCCTGCTAGCTCAAGAGAGGCAAAGAAAGGGAAAGAAAGTGCCTAACTCAACTTTCTCCACCGCCAATGTCCCAAGAGGAAGTTCTCCTTCTCCATGCTGTCTCAACTGCATGCCCCCCACACCCACACCCCTTCTACTTCCTGTTCATGTGCCAGAGGCCTCTTCCTCTATGGTCCTTTTTTTTCTTTCTTATGTTTATTTCATGTCCAACTGGTTGCTGACTCTGTCTCCTGACCTATGGTTGACTTTACTTAATTCTGTTTACTAGAAACAGAAAGCTCTTGGATTACAGGTGTATGCTAGGACTGAGCCACACCACAACTAGAAACATGTTTTTCTAGTAAACAACACAATCCCTGAAATCACAGTGTGGTCAAACATCCTGCAAAAAAACATAAAGGACATGGACAAAAAGCACTGATGTTTAAATGAGTCATAGGGAAGCGTATTCGTGTTATTTTTAAATGCGTCACATATGATAGCTTATTACATCGCACAGGGTGATAATGTTCTCCACAAGGGTCATAGTCTATCTAAGAAACGACCCAACACTAGGCATGCTAAACCTCTCTTAAAGATGGCGATTGTCCGAGAAAGTCTCCCAATAATATATGCTCTTGGAACTGTATTCGGCTGCATCCCAGAGCTTGAAGGTAGATTCTGTTGCTGAAGATACTACATACTTCACACACTTTGGACATAGGGCTTGGCAAATCAAGCAAGAACTGACCTGGAAAACCTCCTCCTTAAGGACTAGGTTTCATAGTACTATGTAGTACCATGCAAGCAGCCAAAATGAGAAGATCAGTCCTACCCAGCTGTAAAGTCTAAGAATCAGAGAGCCCTCCTAACAAGATCTCCCCAGAGGTGCTGAAATGGCGCTTTTTAGTCAGAAGCAACCAACAGCTCTTCAACTGGACAGTGTGTACACCAGAGAGGGAATTTCTGCCTTACAATGTAAATCTAGCCCTTTGGTTCTATACAAAAGGGAGTCCTCATATTTGTAAGGAAATCAGTTTCCTGAGTGAGCTATCTCTCCAGCCACTAGTCACCATTTTATAATTTTGTTTTCCTTTTGCTCTGAAATAGAAGAGATGGGGGGCGGGGCACTGAGAGAGAAGCAGGGAGCGAAACAATGTTGAAGATAGCGCCCCGTGGACTAACGATTAATACATTCTTTGCCTGCAATGAAGCCAATCAATCCCAAGAACACCGAGAAAGCTTATTGATTGATCATAAAGAACCTTGCAAGGGAAATGACATTAGGAGAGATGGATGCTGTCACACGCGCTTCTAGGAATTGACTTCTTTGTCTCAGTGACTTGCCCCACATTGTGTGTGTAGCCTTTGCTGGTTCCTCAGAAGGCTCTGCTTCCAACAAAGGAATGTGATTGCAAGAAAAAGCAAGAGAAAGAAAGAAAACAGCAACGACATCAAAAATCAGAGCAACAACTATGTTATGCTAATAAAAACATGTGGGAAGTCCTACAACTCTTTATGGTAAAACAATTGTTTTGGGGAAGACACCGAGCTCTTGATAAATGGTGTTGTCTTCACTAGCATTAATCAAACCTCCGGCTTGGAAATGGGAGGTGGTACCATGATATTTTTAGTAACATTCTCTCCTACATTTCATGCCTTTACAGCTTGTAGGTGCTAATTTTCCTAATAAGGTCACCTTTCAGTAAATGGCATGTGTTTTCAAATTCATGTGGGGTACTTGCCTAAAAATAAGGACAATTTGTGTGCACTCACGATCCTTATTTTATCCCACATGTTCTGCTCATTACAGTATAGACAGACGGAAGCTCTGCCTAGTATTGATCCAGGTCCCTTTCTGTGCACTACAATGAAAGAGTTGTTGGAATTAACATCTTCCCAGGTTTCTCCTATACCACAGTCTTGGGATGCAAGTGTTATCTAGGCCTGTTTTTCTGTGCTAATAGACAGCTCACTGGTAAGACCTATATAGGAAAGGGGTTCAATAAGCCTTATTGACTAGGGGCTGGAGCACACAATCATGTGGGGATGAATTAAGAGCTGTGCATACATCTAAATGCTTTAATGCATCAGGCATGCTTTGACACTTCTTGCCAAGTCCAGCATGGCCTTGGTGAGGGCAGAATGGCATGGTTCTTGCCTCTGGGCCAGGGCCAATGGGTGTGGGCCTATACCAGTGTCATGGCTGCTGAAGGTGTAGGGTTTGTTTATATAATAATGTACACATTTTCCCATTTCTCCTTCAAGCAATATCCTCCCTGTTAACTTTAATGACTCCCTGATAATCACAGAGCATAGTCCAGGAGGCTAGGATGTGACTAATGTCTTATCAAAATGATCAATTCTGGGGCCTTCAGGATAGCCCTTAAAGCTGTAGAAAAGGACTCTTAAAACATGGGTTCAAAAATACATAATTTCTCAACTATGCAAAAATATAAGGTTGTAATATGATTTGTATAAGGGGCTTCACAGATCTAAGGGACTAGAGGTGGCCACACTATGAGGCTTGTCAGAAAGATACAAAGACAGGCAGAAACAAATACAGACAGATTGACAGATTTCGAAGTTCAAGTCAGTCTGGGACAGAGCTAATTTAGGTCCAGCTGTGGTAGAAATGGTAATTTCAGGACAGAGTCACACCCAGCAGCTTATATCTGTGCTTAACAGAGGAAAAAGATCTCTGAAATCTTTTGCAATGTTAAGAGAAAATGAGTGCTTGCTGTTTCCTAAGAATCAAGGGTCTGGGGTCATGGGATGCTGATTCACAGGATAATCAAAAATCTGAAGTAAATCACTAGATTGATATATAAAATCAAAGACTGGGCTTATGATCTGTAGGAGATGAGCTATCTAGGGAATTTTTTAGAATAATAAGAGAGAACTACTTGGAGAACAATAGTCTCAAGCAGAACACAGAGAAAGAGCGTCTAGAGATCTCCAGAGAAAGCAGACCAGTGAGAAAGAATGCAGAACAGAGAGAAAGCAAGCTGCATAGCTGTCTCCAGCAGAGAGCATAGTCTGTCAGCTTGGATGCAAGATTTGACTTGAAGACACTTGTTTTCACCGCTCCCAGTCACCCTTTCCTCAGAACCCCTTTCCAACTCCAACGTTCCCTGCCTTGCAGCCTCAACTGTGCCCTGATAGGAGGCCTTGGTTCTTTTGCCGAACCACAGGAGGGACCTAGCGATCACTTTTTTTCTGATTGTCTCGTCTGAGTTGGATATCCACTGGCAGTTTTCACACCTAGTGAGTCCTTTAATAAAAACCCTGTCCTTCTTGGTCTGAACAGTAAAAAAACAAACCAAAACAAATCATCTTTCTGGACCAAGGGTGCTATGGCTTCAAAGTAAATGTCTGCTGAAGATTATGAGTGTTCTAGAGTGTTAATTGAAACAGCGAGAGCAGGCAGCCCCAAGGAGCCTGAAGTCCTAAGACGATGGCTCACAAACATAAAGCAATAGGCTTAACGTTCCTTAAGTTAAAAACCCAAAGACAGAAAAATCCAAGGAAGAGAATGCTCGTCTGTCACAGGAATAGATAAATACCACTCATAAATTAATAGAGCATTTATTTATCACAGACGAAAGAGCTACCATCTGCTTTCAGTGCCTCATTTGTTTAAAATCTGACTGAAGCATAAATACTCTTATTTTGGTGCGCAAGATTCCTTCATTTTGAAATATTAATTGACTCCGTTATTCTCATTCAGTTTCTATTTTTAATAAGTATGACAAATGAATGGGGGCTATATTTATTGTTAGCTCATTCATTTGTGAATTTAATATTTGTTGAACATCTATTATGTATATGATAGGGGTTGTCAGCATGTGTGAGTCAAAACTCGATTGTACCGAATGAGCAGAAATAAAAAGAGACGCAGTCGCCTCCACGTGGACTCCACATGGATGTGTGCTGAGGTTTGGCCTGTCGCTGTGTTTGGTGACGGTAAATACTGGCCTTGGTTGCCAGAGACTCCTCAGGCACAGCGACTGATGCTATGTGTGCCTTGCTTCTTAATTTAAAACTAGTGCTTAAATAAAAGATGTTGACAGCCTATAGCTGGGCAGAAAAGAGGTAGGTAAGGTTTTGCTTCCCAGGCTTGGGGTCTAAGGAGGACCAGGAGGGGAGGAGAAAGAAGTTGGAGAGACACCATGGGGTTAATTGAGGACTGGCCAGTCTGAGTTGAGCAGCCCAGGCAGAGCATGGCAAGTCATATCTCAGGGTTATTGATAAGGAAGCAGATACTAATAGCTTAGAGGGTAGAGAGCTGCCCAGTTGTAGTGATGACTAGGCTCATTGTGACTATAAAAGTTTTGAGTCTTTTATCTGGGAACCAAATGATCTAAGGCCGATAGAAATCCCTGATGACAACAGGTGTGTGTGTGTGCGCGCGCACGCGCATATGCATGAGTGTGTGTGTTTCTAATACTTCCAGTAAGTATGTGGCCCTGTGAGTAGTTCTAAATCCTTCATGTGCTGTTTCTATATACCTGCAGTGTTGTTACATAGTATGTGTCATGGAAGTGCTTTATCCTATGACTCTTGTGCTCTAGGGCCATTACCAAGCAATGTGAGGATTGTTTGAACACCGGATGTGCTATCCTGGCACACTTGATGTGATGACTACTAAGTGACCAACCAGAGAATGTGGATGTGGATATTCTGGACAAAGTAGTAATTCCCGCGAAACAGGACAACCTCTGATTTTACATTGCTCAAAAAGGCAATGATTTAAAATTTAAAATATAATGAATGTATTTATTTCTGGAATTTTCTATTAATATCATGAGACATTAATCAACCATAGGTTGCTAAGGTTAAAGAAGCTAAATTTCAAATAAATGGGAGGGGAAGTCTACTTTGCATAAGAAGCTCTCGTGAGAGTGGAAAGTAATAAATGCAATGTGTCAACAGAAAGCACAATGTATTCCCAGGGTGTGGGCCTCAAAATTAATGAAAACCGGTGTCTCTATTCTCTTGACATGTATATAAAGTGTCCTATATGTAATTGGCTGCACAATTTTAGGAAGCATACCATGTAAATTAAAACACGCGAACTGAAATCAGTTGTGACCTAATTACAGTAAGCGTTCCATAGTAATGCTAGGATCAACTAGATTCCGCTTAAATTACTGAGGTATTTCTGCATTGTATACAGTCATGAGCATGCTACAATGCTAAGCAAATAGCACGTTTGAGCAGGTAACAAACTTACACGGCTGATTTTACAGTTTGGAGCCGAAATCTCATCATGAGAGGTACCAGGAACTGCAGCCTATTTTTGAAAATACCCGTACACCATTAAGGCTGTTACAAGTAACATGATCTCAACCTAAGCTTTAAAGAAAAGAACCCTCTCTTTCCTAGGGGAAATTAGCATGAAGGAAATGAAACTCAAATGAGATTATGACACAGCCATGGTGCTCTAATAAGAGAGGGTATGAAGCCAGAGGACCTGGGTTCAAGTCATAGCTGGCAAATGAGAGAAGCCCAGCCTGAAGATGGAAAGATGCAAACTTGTTTCCAGTCATGTTAGCGTTAAATGAAGATCTCAGCTTGAGTCTGAAGCTGCACTCTTTAGGAGGCTGAGGCAGCAGAATTGCTACAAGCTCAAGCCCAGCCTGGGATATGCAGACTACAGAGCAAGAGCCCGTCAAACCAAATAAAAATACATTATAGAATTATTTATTTGATATCCATATTTATTTATATGCATATTAATTTACCTCTGTGATGTTGTGTGTGTGTATGAGAGTGTGAGTATGTGTGTGTGTGTGTGAGAGAGAGAGAGAGAGAGAGAGAGAGTGTGTGTGTGTGTGTGTGTGTGTGTGTGTGTATGGTACACGTGGAGAATAGAGATTGAAGTTAGAATGTCTTCAACCTGTTCTTTATCTTTTGTTTTACTTAAGGATTTTTGTTTTGTTTTTGTTTTTGTTTGCGCTTTTTTTTTTAAAACTTTACTCACTTTGCATTGTGCTCGCTGCCCCCCCCCAGTCACCCCCTCCCACAATCCTTCTCATATTCCCTCCTCCCTTCTTCTCTGAGTAGGTGGGATATCCTGGGTATTCCCCTACCTGGCACTTCAAGTCTCTGTAAGGCTAGGCACCTCCTTTCCCACTGAGGCCAGACAAGGCAGCCTGGCTATAACATAGTCCAGGGACAGACGACGGCTTTGGGGACAGTCCCCGCATAAAGACCAAGCTGCACATCTCTTACATACATGTAGGGAGGCCTAGGTCTAGCCTGTGTATGTTCTTTGGTTGGTGGTTCAGACGCTGAGAGCCCCAAGGGTCCACGTTAGCTGACCCTGTTGGTCTTCTTGTGGAGTTTGTATTTTCTTAAGGCCCATAATCCTTCCTCCTACTCTTTCACAGAGTCCCCAACCTCCATTCACTGTTTGGTTGTCAATATCTGAATCAGCTGCTGGGTGGAGCCTCTCAGAGGACAGTAATGCTAGACTCCTTGTCTGCAAGCTAAGACAAGGGCATCCATTCAAAAAGCAAACGAATCAGCAGGTATGGACTGCCAGGCAGAGCCTGCTGAAGATGCTGTGTCATTCCTACCTGCCACATAAGTAAAATCAATCTTTAAAAATATTCATTATAGAAAGTGAATATTACATCTATTAAATGTCAAAGTCAAATCTAAGTCAGTCCTCAGTGAATTTATTCTGTAAAGCATACAAAAATATCCTGATTAACATGTGTAGGTTACTCAATATTAATTCATTCATTCATTCAACAATCAGTCAATCAATCAATCACTCTATGGCTTATTTGGGCCTATAGGTTTGCAGGCCCAAGCTCTCTATGCCAGATCTGATGGTTATCCTTTCTTTAGCATAGTTCCAGCATAGCATAGAGCATCATATGGCAAGAGGGGAATCATATGTCAGGTTCTTTGTATCTTTCTCCCTCCACTTAATACAGTTTTAAAGAATTTTTATTGAAATTAATAAACATATGTAAAGAGCACAAACCATAAACAAGCAGCTCAATGAATTCTCAGAACAAGTGATACAGTGGGCCTCCAGAAACCCTGTATTCTCTCTCCCAGGTGCTAATCTCCAAGGATAATCACTCTCGTGGGTGCTACTACTTATTTTAATTTTGCTGACCTTTGAACTTTGTTTAAATGGAACCACATAGCATTGTGGCTATATTATATAGTTTAGCATTATGTTTGTGGCATCCATGATATAGGATGTAACTGTGGATCACTCATTTATCTTTATATAGTGCTCAAGGAGATGAATAGATCACAGAACCTTTTATTCATGGGACTGTTGGAAGCCCAAAGGGCTGTCTGTCTGTCAACAGTTTGTGGGTATTATGAATTATTCAATACACATCTTTGAGAAACAAATGAAATAATTTCTGGCAGGAAGATGTACCGAGGAGTAGAATTTTGGAGACACCATGTTTGGGTGTGTCTCTGTGTGTATTCTCCTTCCGATAAATACTGAAAAGTAGATTTCAACATGGTTGCTGTTTTGTGTATGATGTATCTCTCCAAAGATCAATGTGCTAAAGATTCATGATCGTGAGATGCCAACGTTGAAAAGTGTGATTGGGTCCTGGGAGTGATGACGTATTCGATGACTTAGGGCATCATTGAGCATGTGGCTGAGTGGGCTATTGAGAGGTGAGCCTGCGGGCAAATGGGCGAAGGGAGAATGGTAAGGTTGAAGCTATGGCTCTGTCTTCCTCTACTTATAAAGCTCCCAGGATTCAGCCATGGCAACTAAACTCTGAATACCAGATGAAATTATTGTCCAGCTTTGAGAGGCAAACCACATAATCTTCATCCAATTGGTTGTGCCAGGTATTGATCTGTAGTCTTAGGATATATCAATGAATAAGATCTTTACTCTTAAGGTTTGGCAATTCAGCAAGGCAGAGTCTGCATTAGGCAACAAATGCACAGATATTAAATTTCGTAGTTATCTTAGACTATGACAAAAGGAAAAGGCAAAACAACCTAGGGTGGGGCAACTGTGCTAGGAGTGAGAAGGAGAGTTTTAAACAAAAGATCAAGTGGCCCCAAAGCCTATTTGAACAGTGATATTTTTTAATAAAATATTGTCTAGATAAATCATTTTTTATCTTCTTTCATACGAACAAAATTATCTATAAACATAAGGTCTAAGGAGTTTATGGAAGTGCTCATAGTGTTGACAGGGTATCTCCCTCTGCCTTTCTTAATGGATAGTTTTCCCTGTCCCCCAAGTAACCAATTTGAAGCTTGCTGGCTATTTTGTTTCTTATCTCTTTCTCCTAATTTGAAACCTGAACCTTATGTTTCATTTCTATGTCTCCAGACAAGAGGCTGTCCCTGATATGCAGTCACAAGCACTCATATTCTTCTGGGCAACTCTCTGCAGCTTTTGTTTGTTTTTGTCTCGGTGTCATGGGCCTTAAAAGAGGAGAGAAGCCTCAAACCTGAAAACAGAAATTATTGATGGTAATGTGTTATTGACAAGCCCCAAGGCACTTTTATTTTTCCAGGTTAATTTGCTGTTAGCGGCATCTGTGCCACCAATTCAGGCCTTTGTGGCTAGGTCTTATAAGTACGTCCCTAAGCCCACAAAATGTTAGCAAAAGGGCAGAATTGTATTCTTAACAAGAGAGGCAAAGTGAGATAAGACCACACATAGGAAAGAGGGTATCTTGAAAATGAACAAAGTTCTATGAAGCTGGCAAAACATTAGAAGCCATCTCATTTCAGCCATCAAAGGGGCTGCCATTGATTTCTGGGCTCATTGTACATGCTCTCAAGGTCGTCTAAATGGAGTCTTATTTATTTGACTCTTATATAAGCTATCTTTCTCGGGTGAAAAAAAAAAAGGTAATAGTATTTTCTAGTAGGGAAAATGGGAGCTGGGTGTAGATTGGAATGGCGGAGAGCTGCTTTGCTCTTCCTTAGCATCAGGGAAATGTAGAGGCTTAGACTTTTCAAATTAAAATAAAAGGAGGCAAAAACCCAGGACCCCTAAACCACTTCTCTGAGCACCTACCCGCCGCAGTGTCACCCACGCTGAGTGTTCTTGACAGTCGGTCAGTGATCCATCCATTTTCAGCCTTCTTATCCCTGATTCCACAAAACTGTTTCTGAGAAGGAAAAGAATATCATGACTGAGTTAAAAATAGCTCTTTGGAGAGAGGCTTCTAGAAACTGGCCAAAAATTAAACCCAGCCTCACATCAAAAGGTTGTGTTTAGAAAATATGATCTATCTTTAAACATGACTCAGTTCTGTTGTAGATGTATTTTTCCCCCTGAAATACCTTGGTAAAAGCTCCTTAATAGATAAAACAAGGCACTTTACTGTCATAATTTCATCACAGTCCTAGTGAGTAGGAAATTTAACTGCTTCTTGTTGCCATTATAAAAGTTTTTGTCAGTTTATATTGTCTTTATTGGAGATGGAAGAATTTTTGCCAGTATGGTTCCTATAGGCTTCAAATTCTGATTTTTTTTTCAGAAAAGTTTATTATTTTTACTTATGTGTATCTGTGAGTCCTGTCCTATGTGTGCAGGTACACAATGGGCTAAAAGACGGCGACTATTCGAGGTCTGGTTGTGTTGATTGTGGACCCCTCGACTCCCATCCCCAACTAGGAGACTGGGATCTGGGGTAGGTTCTTTGTGGGAGCAGCAAGGCTCTTCCTTCCTGAGCTAACTCTCTAGCATTTCAACTTCTATTTAAATGTAGCAATATAATTCCATCTGCAAAACTGTAGACATCAATACTACACCAACTAAACATGAAACAGGTCAAGGTAAGACAATTGAGCAAGTAGAAATTTTATGGTTTACTAGCTATAACAAGAAGAAGATAATTTTGTAGTTATAGATAATTACAAAAGGTAGTTTATTCATATCTAAAGGATATCTGAGTTATTTTCAGGTTGGGGTTATTGTACATAAAGCAAGTATAAATACTTAGGATACAGTCCAGTAACTGGAGATTTCATTTCTCTAGGATACATAATAGGTGAGTGTTAGGGAACCTGAGTTTCTAGGTGATTTAAATAAGCAGAAATATGAGTAGTACCATTCTGTTTACTAAGCCAAGATGTCAAATATAAGAATTCTGGGAGAGAGAGAGAGAGAGAGAGAGAGAGAGAGAGAGAGAGAGAGAGAGAGAGAGGGAGGGAGGGAATTCATGTATCTCCCTATGTGTACACTTGTAAAGAGTTTATAGGAGTTGGGTGACTAGATATGTTTTGCTGGAGTAATACAATTCTGGGATTTGTATTACATCTTTCAAAATTTTAAGGCCTCCTTAATGTTTTTAACTGACTTGGGTGGGTGCTGAACAAACCTCTTCGAAATAGACAATGCAGAGATATGTCTCAAAATTAACTCAGGCCATACTCAGGAATTTAGAAGGCTGATAATTTGGGGAGGTCATTCCAGATCACACATATATGTTACAATGTCTCACATATTATTCTACAATATCAAGAGAAATACCATGGAGATGGCAATTTGACTTTGGAGATTCAGGCAAGAATAGTATCTTGGGGAGAGACTGAAATAATTGTTTAGAATTTGGAATGAGCAAAATTCAATTACAGATGACTGAATGACAAGCCTACCTTCTTCTGAATGAGGAAATATGTACAGCTCTCACTGAAAAGCACAATATATCAATGGCAAAACAAGCAGAAACAAACAAGACAAAAGACGCAAAAAAGAAAACAATAACAAAACACCAACCAACAGACAAATACAAATAAACAAATATAGCTACCAGCAGCATCTAGATGCTGGTCCAGTTAAAGTTGTTTTCTTTCTTCCTAAAAGTGATGACTTCTTATGAGGCTCCTTCATGGCAAGGGTAACTATGCATGTAATTTGCAGAGACATCTCAGGAAGGAAGAATGAGATCAAACGTACCCATAGCAGGCACATCTTTAAAGTACAATTTCCTTTTTCTACCTTCACTAATTCTGTGAATTAAGAAGTAGCTTTTTCTAGCTAATGAAAGAGGAAACAGGCTATCGAGTCTTGTGATGTCTGTGACAGGCCTAACCAGTGGTGCAGTGGTGCAGCTAGATCAGGGACAAGCTTAAAATGTGTGTGTGTGTGTGTGTGTGTGTGTGTGTGTGTGTGTGTGTGTGTGTGTGTGTGCGCGCGCGCGCGCGCACTCCAGAGCTCCAGTATTATGGTATTTTATGCAGGACTTGATTTGCATTGCATTACGTCTTACAGCAAGCTGAGGTAGAGATGCCATTGCCTTATTATTATATATTAAAACTAATATTGTAATTTCAGAAATGATTGGAATGGTTGTTTTTCAGGGTCACCAATCATCTAAACAACATGTTTTGAATTTACTGGCTTAAGAGATTCATACCCAGCTATATTTATATAATTAATCTGGACTGAAGCCAAGGGATTTTTAATTTTTAAGGTATTTTTGAGTGGTTTTAATGTGCTATAAGCATGCAGAAATAATGATTAGAGATAATTTTAATAGTTGGAATAACATGGATTTGAATTAAAAATTTATCATGAATCTAACTATAAAACATGAAACTCTGAGAAAATATTTAGGATATAGGGATAGACATATCTTTCTTAGGCTGGATAACAAAAGCTCATTTTGTAAAATGATTACTTTCTAAAGTCGTTTATATCTAAATTAAAAATTATCACTCTGCAACGAAGCTTGGTAAAAGAACCAAAGTTACAAGCCATGGTCTGGAAGAAAGGGTTGGCACACCAGCCAGCTAACAAAAGGAATAGCATGCATAGTATATGAAGAATTATCAAATTAAATAGATTAGTAATAGAAAAGATTCATAATAGTGTGTCAATGGAGAGACATTTCATTGATGAGATATATAGAGTAGAACAAGATGAAATAAAGCCACAATAGATTACTCTATATTCATCAAAATTGTGTTTGTGCATATGTGTGTGTGTGTGTGTGTGTGTGTGGCGGGGTAGGGGAGATTTCTGGTGGGAGTACAGAGAAACAAAATCACGTCTGTCTTCACAAATTGTTTTTGAGAATTTAACATGATGTATCCATTCTGCAAAACATGCGGAAAATTGTTTTTAAAAACCAACCAGAGAAGTAACACTCACCTAATGATTACATGGAGGATGTGTGACCCAGAGAAAGAAAACCATGCAGTTACTAGGATGAATTCTACATCATTATAGTCTCTTCCTGTGCAACAACCCTGAAATAGAAACCACCCAGAGATCCTTCAGATCTGAACCAACTCTCCATGGTCCATAAAATAATTCCGTGCAATAAGGTATGAGGTGACAAAGCAACAGTAGCAACACCACCACCAACAAAATGTATGGCTACCGAGGACATCGCGATGGCTGCAAAAATCCACTGCAAAAACATTGCGTTCTACCTGGCTCCCCTTTTATAGCAGAATTGAAATGAAGGAGTGAGAGAACTGGTTATGACCTCAGTGGTTTTCAAGAAGGAAGTGGGGAAGAGAATAGAGGGAGTAAGTTAGAGAAGCCATGAAGGGACACCATGTGGGTTTCCCGGGTGGCAGGGAGGTTTTTGTCTTTTGATTGTTTTGAAGTGTTCTATTCTTTGTAAAAAATGATTCAATCTGTAAAAACTAGAAGGAACTTTAGATAGTATCTGCAGTAAATGTGGCTTCTACATGGGAACCAACAGTGGCTCTGAAATTAAAACATCAACTGAGGACTGTGAAGATCATGGCTTAGTTGGTAAAATACCTGCCCGGCAAGCATGAGGATCCTTATCACAGATATAAAGCACGGGGCTTAGTCATGCACGGCTACAACCTCATGCTGGAGAGCAGGGGATAGGAGCATGTGGTTGATTAGAATTCATTGGTCAGTCTAGCCAATCAGTGACTTCCAGGCCCAGTGACGTACCCTGTCTCAAGATAACAGGAAGCAAGCAGGCAAACAAGCAGACAAACAAACAGACAAACAAAAGATGTTCGGTGACAATTGGGGAAGACGCTCAGTGCAGACCTGTGGCCTCTACAAAATGAAGTTATCACATGAAACATGTACTTACACCCATATGAACATGTACAGAGGCACAGGCATGAATGCATGCAGGCATGCTCTCTCTCTCTCTCTCTCTCTCTCTCTCTCTCTCTCTCTTTCTCTCTCTCTCTCTCTCACACACACACACACACACACACACAAATGCACAAACACACATACACTTAAAAATCTATTGTTTTATGGGTCCAGACGTTTGTCGAAAGCTCATTGTAATTTTTCTTTTATTTTCAACAGTTTAACCCATAAAACGTATTACAGTTATTTGCCCTGGTACCTTCTGGTGCCCCCTTCTTTTCCACCAGAACCCTTTCTTCTTCCCACTTCATCTCCCAGTGGCTACACTGTTAGAGGAAATAACACCACCCCTAAGCAAACACTAATAGTTATTAATTCCTCAGGAAAAGAAAAATGGACCTCATGGCTCTCTCTGTCCATGGTAGATAGTTGGATGGCCCAATGTGGTGCAAATACCCATAGCTTCTGAATATCCATTGTTGCAACAGCAATGACGTACATGGCTGAGGTTTAGCAGTTACACAGCCACAGCAATTGCTCAGGTATAAGTTTCTGCATTATCTGGCCCCCTCTGCACAAAGAAACTTCACTGTCCTAGGTTAAGTATTGCACTACTCTATGGCTGTGAACATAAATATCTAGAATTCAATTTGACAACATTTACAATAGAAGTATATTCCTCGTCCTTTGTAGCCATAGGCTTTTGGGCATATTTGTAGTATTAAGTGTATTCCCTTGTGTTGAGTATGCCTCAAAATCGAGTTACCAGGTAACTGTGCCAGCAACACATTTCTTTCTTTATAGGTTGGCTTTGTAGAATATGGTCTATTGCTAGGTGAGGCCACTGATGAGTTTTCTCTGCCAGCAACCTGTATAGCATCTCTTTGCACTCTAAGTCCTAAGTAGCAGGAAGATAGTGTCTAATTCAGTACCATTTTGGTTTCTCTATGTCCTGCATTTCTTATCTCATGATTTTGTTTCTTTGTCATGGATTGGAAACTCAGCCATGGCATTGGTAGATCTTGTGTGAAGCTGCCATCACTTGTAGCCAGACGCTAGCGGTGGGATGGCATGTATCCATCTAGCACTTGTAAAGCCGATACCAGCCTGAGCTCCAGAGCAAGCCCTTGTCTCCAAGCCAGTAGGAGGTGAGCCTGGGTTTTCATCTTCACACAAACCTGCTTGCAGACTCATGCAGATACATCAACAGGAGCTGTTGTAGATTGGCAGACTCTGCTTTTCAGTACCCCACTGCATATGGACTTTAGCAACATGGTTGAATAACACTAGTATGCTTAAGGGGTTTCCCAGCTGGACACATGTCAAAATGTTTTCAAGTATAATTCTGGAGGTGATTGGCCATCCCCATCACTGGATTCTAGTAATTATCTGCAAATCATAGCCTTTCATACTTGGAGAGGGATTGCATGAGAGCTAGAATATCCCAAGACAGAGGCTCTTAGCATACTCCTACATATGTTTGTACACATTCCTTTCAGAGATGCTCTGTTGAATTGACACTTAATTGGGCTTTGACATACTTAGTTTTTATTTAATTGTGAATGTGTTTACTACTCTTTAGATACTTGGCAGTTGTACAATATCATTTAAAGGATTATAAACTCAATTCTACAACGGTAGCAGATCTTGGAACTAAAGGTTATTGGAACATCTGTACTACAGCAGATAAGATGCATTCAAGAAGGGTAAGAGATACCGTATCACGATTACATCATCTATTTTGGGGCTATATCCTAAATATTTTAGTTCCACAAACTACTGGTTATATTTGTATGGTAATAAGTTAGTTACATAAAGGAGTTCATGTAATAGCCTAGAATATGACATGGTTATTTGGAAAAATACTGTACTTGGAAAGATTTTTTTTTCTCGCAGCATCTTATTTATATTGGGAAATGATCTTCTTCAGACACTTTTCAATTGCTTTGAAAAATGTTAGAAATGTTCTCAAATTAGAGAAAGCATTCTGCATATCATTTTTCTTTTAGTTAATCTGTTCTAGGTGACCTAGTAAGTATATTCAAAGTACAAATAATCAGCATAGAAACAAATTCTTCTAGAGGTTTGTGGCTATTTGCATATCCATTTGTTACATATTTTAAGGTAGAATATTCGCTTGTTGAACAATTAAGCCCAAGGTGTTTTACTTTTCTTATATATCTGTGCTCCAAAACAGGGCACCTAAAAGACAGTGAGGGGGTAGGGAGAGGCTATAAAAAGAATCTATAAAAACAAATAATAGTACAGTAGTATTTACTACCATTAAAACAAGAAACAAAAATTATTATTACTGAAACAAAAAACTCTAAGGTTGCCTTCCATTCTGTCACAGTGTTTGGATCTTGAGACCCCATTTTATGTCTCCTTATAGTCTCTCTCTTGAAATAATAATATAGTTACTGTCTTGTCTTTTGAGCTAAAATTCGTTGAATAGGTAAAATGATTTCTGTATCATGTTGCATATATTAGGTCTACTGGACTTGTCTGCACACTCATTCTGTCCAATGAGATTCTTTCCGTCTCATTCTGTCCAATGAGATTCTTTCCGTCTCACGCTTTTACCTTTACTCATTAACACAAAGGCTTTCTGTTTTTAAGAGAGTTCTTTAGAATTTCTTTGAGAATAGATTTCTGTATGGGGGGCTTTGGAATGTCCTCATCTTTCATTTCTGAAGAATAGCTCTGTCGGGCACAGAATACTTGCTTATACTTTCTTCTCTTCAGCGTTGTGAAAACCTCTTTTGTTGGCCTCACACAGAGCAATCTGCGGTTGAGCACACCCCTGGGACTCATTTGTGTCTTTTGTCTTTGAGTTCTCTAAGAGAGTGGTATAAGATGTGTCAGACTGACGTGGTTGGAGTGGATCTGATTGGTGGCCTTCCTGAAGCAGGGGTCTTCCCAAGGTCAGGTGAAATTTATCACTTTTATTATTGCTGTTCCTTTTTAGTATTCTTAAGCACTGTTACACTGATAACCCAACTATCCATGCCTTGGATGTTATTCCTTAAAATATCATACTTTGCTTCCTATTCTTAAGAATAAAATTATTATTTTTAATCTATGTTTGCATGTAAGTCTACAGAAATAAATGTGCACTCTGTGAATGCTGGTGCCTGCAGAGCCAGAAAGGGTGGCAGATGCCCTGGATTTAGAACTACAGGCAGTGTGGGTCACCATGCGGGTGATTAGACCTGAGTCTGGGCTTCCTACAAAAGCAGTGTTGCTGTTAATCACGAAGTCCTCCTCCCATGCTGTCTATTCTTCTTGACCCCGTTGTTTGTCTCCTGACCAACAGTACCATTTCTGGTTCTCACCTGCAAGCTTGCTGAGTCTTCTGTCTGTGCTACTTCGCTTTGGGTGTTTTCCTGTTGTGTTTAGAAATTTTCGCTTAATATATTTCAGAGACAAAAGATTTATAGTATCTGAAGAGAAATCAGACTGAGTATATGGAATGCCATGGTTTCTGTTGGATATATTCAAATTACCCCAGTGTTTCTGTAAGGTTCCTCTGGTAGCGTCCTGAGTATTTTGTTTGCTTTTCTGGAAATTCACTGTTTTTCATTTGAATATCTACCCATCTAGCTTCGACCCTTTGCTCATGAGTTCATACATGCTGATCAGTTTCTGTCACCTTAACTTTTTTATTAGGGAGAGGTTGTTTTATTTTTATGTCTAGCATATGCCATTGAAGAGTTAGGTATTCATTTCCTCCTCTCTAACCTGTTTTGGCGTATGACTTTCTTTCCAGGCATTCAAAGTTGACTGTTTATATCCTCTAGGCTTGTGGTAACTGATGCTACCTAAGCACGAGAGGCCACATGAAGCCAATTATTGTCCCAAGTCTATATCGATGTTAGTCACTTGAAGGTGCCCTAGGTTAAAGTTACTTCCAAATCTATAGTCGGCATGCAGTTTGGGGACTGGGTAGAGGTCCAACATTGACCTGTTGCAATTTATCCAAGCAATCCAGCATCATTGTTGACACATAGAAGGTTGTGTTGGCATTGGCCTGGGAATGTGGCCATAATGATCTTTGTGTTTGATTTGACATTGTTCCAAGGCCATGCTGGAGGCTTACATTCTGGTCAGTGTCTTAGGAACTAGGGTTACTTTTCAGTGCTATGTACTCAAGGTTGATATAGAGATAGAAGACAATGCCTTGGCTTTCAAGCCAAAGTCCAGAATCTCTTATGACTTGGCATATAACTTGGGTGGGGGGCTGTAGAGGCATTTCTTAGTACTGGGTTTTACTGGTAATAGATAACAAACATGTCGCTTAAAATTGTTCTTTACTCTTCAAGAAATCATCTTTCTACATAACCTCGCTTGAACTTGGGGAAGGAAATACCACTCACATTCTTTCTCCTTTCCTCCTCTATGTATCTAGGTGTTGTGATCTTTCAAATGGCTGCTTTAGTTCTTAGGAAGAATTTTTTTTTATACAACTAATTATTCAATATGTAGTTTCTGGGCAGAAGTGATGACTGATGGGATTCTTCTAGCTTTGCCTCCGAAGAGTTTCTTAGTGGTTGGTAATAAAGATCCTCTCTTAAATGACAACAATGACAGCAGTCATCTACACATGGCACACTGACCTATCTGGACAGCTCTAATTTCTGTAACATCATTTCTATGGGGTCAGAAATCAATGGTTCTTCCTACAGTCACTCTCCTTCATAAAACTAAGTTCTTCTTCCTGTGGGCTATTTGGAGACCTTTTCTCATGATTCTGCTGACTCACTGCCCATATGGCCCTGCATCTGTGTGCTGCCTGACAGTTACCCATGCAGCTGCCTGGCTGCTATGCTCTGTGTCACCCCTGTCATCACAACTCATGATACCATTAGAGCAAGACTGCCTGAGTGATCTACTGCCTGCCAAAACAGGAACATTTTAAATATTCGGGGTTAAATTTTTGAGAATGTACAGTTCAGTGAAAGAGATGTTTTTCGCACAGTGCTAAAGAAGAGGCAAGTTTCTTAACTCTCTTTGTGTTTGAAGGTTAACGATTTGTTAATTAGCATCATTCTGTTCTGCTTCTTATAGTGATCTCTGTGCCTTCTCCATTCATGTGGTCTTCTCCAACAACATTTGATGGAAGCAAGGGTGGTGGTGGGCTGGTCAACCCACAAAACTAGTCAACCCCCAGACCTGCCTCCCACAGTAGTCTGAGAGATGCTCACGCCAGCTTTTCTCTATTATTCACAGCTCTCTGGTCTTCCTGGATTAAGAGCAATTAGTGAATACAGTGGATTACAGGGAGAGCCTGTTTTAGGAAAATAGATTGAATTAAACTTGCTAATTAACTCTTATTATTCTGCAAGTGAGAAAGAAGAGCCAAGGGCAGAGCGATTTTATGTAAAAGACTTTACTGGCCCTTTCTAGAAAATGAGCACTAGTTAAGGACTAGAAAATTGCCTGGAAGAGGTAGAAGATGTGATCAAATGGAAGCACAGAAAGAAAGGAGGACAGCTGAGCTAATGTGTCAGGCTAAAGCTTGAGGAGACAGAGTGCTTGAGACTTTTGATCTCCAGAGCTCCAAGCTAATAAATTAGCATTACTTTCAACATTAAATCTGTGGTCATTTGTTACAACAGCAGTGGAAACCAGTACACCTCTTCTGATTTCTAGTTTCTTCTTTCACTGTTTCCCATGTGAAGATTATTATGCTTGGCCAAGAGGGATAGAGCACTATTGGCACGAGGAACTAGCCCAGTTCTCTTTACTCCTTGCCTTTCTTACATCTCAGCAACAACTTTTGCAGTTTTGTTTCAGATCAAATTGTGGAAAATTTCACTGCTCATTTTAATTTTTTAAGCTCTTTGTCATTTAGGTTTCTGAAGCTTAAAGTTCCTGTTGTTATGCCTTCTGTTTCCTTTTGTCCTTAGTGAAGTACAGATACACAAATGACAATGAAAATCTGACTTACAAAGTGAAATGAGCATCGACACCTAAAGGAGAGGAAGCAGAGATCCAATGGGTGCTCTGTAGTCTGAAGTTATCCAGATAAACAGGGGGATTATGCTTAAAGGATACAGCTGAAGAATCAGCATACAGAGAGCTCAAAAGTGGAAGATTAATGGAACAGACCATGCCAGTAAAGCCATGGAGGGAGGTGAGACTGGTGCTGTCTAATAATTACATCATAAAGGGGTATCATCGTCCTGGTAGAGACTGTGGACTTTCATCTTTAAGATTTTGAATGAATCAATCTCTGAAGGATGTTTAGCTGAAGAGGAACCATCTCAAGCTTAGGAGAGTAAATGGTTGAACAGCATGGTGATTATAATTATGTAGCAAGCCTATGTTCAAGGCCATGACTTGTGAGCCTATACAGTTTACTAGATAAGGGATAATAGAAGCTGTATGTAATGGTGGTTCTTGGGGAAGGAAGAATGAGACTAATTTGAAAGCTATCAAGAAAATAGAATGATAGTTATCATTGTGTATGAAATGTAGGAAAAGACTTTTGTAGTCTGGGACAGCAATTTTCCTGGTAAATGTACTCACTAATCTGAGCAATAAAATGCATTAGAGACAGAGTTTGTTGTCTCGGGCTTGAGTTCAGTTTTAATGCTATATCATTCAGCCCAAAATGCATGACGCTGTTACTTCCTCCTGTGTTCCTGTCGGACATCTGCCACTGGTTTCCAGGACCTACTTCTTGAAGTTGATAAATGATCTCAGCCTTCTGTTGGCTTCTGTTATCCCAGCCTCTGCCAAGCAATCTGTGGTCATCCATAGACCTCCTTCATTAATTTAAGTCCACTTAAAGGGAATGCTCAGAAATGGAAAAGAATAAACGCGAAAGCCTCAAAGACTGTGGGAAAATATGTGGGGATGATAGTTTATGGAGGAGCAGCAGGAGTGAGTGTTTAGGAAATGGCAGAAAAGCTAATGCAGCAGAGAGTGACACCAATGAACAAGCAAGGTCAAGGTGACACGTAGGACAATTGGTGAAAAGTTCCCATTGATTGCATCAATATTGCAGCCTTACCACAACAGAGATGTGAGAAAGAATCATGACATTGGTTGAAACCTTTCGAACACAATCTGCTGTTTATGCCCTGAACTGAATGGTACTATAGTTTCCTCATAAAAGCAGTAGAACTGCACTTGGGTTTCTCTGCTGTTAAAGGCTTGTCATTAGCATTTATGGAGGACTTCTAGTCCTATGCTAAGCATGGTGACCAAATTAAGCAAAACCAAGGTGGAATTTCTATCCTCACAGTGATTATATCTGTAAAAAGAAGCATTCACCTATACAAAAAACCATTAATATAGCAGAGAAGAAATAAAAGCCATTGTGTATGTGAACAAAAGTCATCCTTTCATTTGGTTTTGTTTTGGACATAGGAACTCTAGAAATGCTAGTTAAATGTATCTGTGCTATTTGGTTTCAATATGACAATTCTAGAAAACAAACACCACTTTTCTTCATTTAGCTGCTACAACTAATTCGTAAAAGATAACAGTGTGCATACAGAAATATCCCTCCGTGTTTTCAAACAGTTAAAAACTGTCTGCCATCTGTCAGACTAGTTAAGGATCCAACAGGTGCAGCTACAAAGTAATGATTATCACACTCAGAGCAAGCAATTCTTGCATACTTTAAGAATATTGAACAATAAATGGGAGCATACATTTAAGCTGGCATGATCTTAAATGTGATTTGAGGACCATTGAAAAATCTACCTGTGTAAACAGGCCCTGGAATAATGACTTCTTGCAAGGGGAAATGAAAGATATTTTTAAAGTCTAGGAAAGCCTGCCTGGCACGATAGTCTCTGCTCTGCAGAGCAAATCCCTTGAATGCCTTAGAAAAGATTGATTTCTGATGTAAAGGTGCATTTAATCATAGCTCTGGAAGTTTGAAGAGTGTCTGTGAAGGTTTGCCTCTCAGTGGATTGGAAATCTATTAGTGTATAGCCAAGAGGTCACTGGATAGCACACATAAGACTTTTCAGGGGTTCAGATTCAAAATTTGATGGGACATACCAGGGCACTACATTTCTAAACACATAGCACCAAAGCTTTTCCAGCAGAGATGAGACCAACAGATACAATCCTGTGAGCACATTGCTATTGCCCCATTGTTAAACAGTGGTAGACAATGTTACTGTCCTCCCAAGTAGCAGGACTTTTAGCAGCTGAGCCTTCTGTCTGTCTCTCCTCATTCTAACTCTGTAACTGCACTCCTATTCCCTGGGTTTTTCCACAGTTTTATTTCCCGCCTGTGACCCCGTCTGTTGCCTTCCTGTAAAAATTGGAAGACCTTAAACAGATTGACTATTTTCTATTTTCATTCTTCACCTGTATCCTTTATTTTCAACTCATGTACGCTCTCCAGTTCCTTTCCATTGATCAAGCATCTTTGGTTTGAGTGCTGATGTCATAGTTCATCCTGGTACGTGCCCTTGATTGGTTAAGGATACATCTGCAGGCTACTTGTCAATGATAAGACATACATATCTTCTTGTCCTAAATAAGACTGTTGTTTCTCCCTGACTGTTTCCATACTACTCTCTGCTGGCATGTCTTTTATTTAGTAAGCTTTTCCTCCATTTGCTGTAACATTCTCATTCATTTTTCCTCTTTAAGGGAAAAGTGGTTTATTTGTTTGTTTGTTTAGTAATATTCCTGTTTGTCATATAACTGTGAACCCAAGGAACTTGATCAAGGCAGGTAAACACCATGAAGAACAATATTCATAGCCCCTAACTTTGATTTTTAAATTTTTATTTTTAATTAAATATAATTCCTTCATCTCCCAACTGTCTGTACACATATCCATGTGGCACCCTCTCAAGTTCATGGTCTCTTTTTAACTATTACATTTAAGTACATTTAATATATTGGAAGGGGCACATAATCATTCACACATATGTGCCCACGAAATAACACACACACACACACACACACACACACACACACACACACACACACAGAGCCTATTAAGTCTGTTTAGTGTACATGGTTCAAAGACAGATCAGTTGGTATTACAAAACCAATAAAGCAATAAAGGGGCTAATCCCTGGGGAAAATGAGTTCTTACTCTCTCAGTAGTCAGTAGTCATTAATTCCCTGTACTTCTTCCTCTAGGCAAGGCACCCTGAGATTTTCCCCATCCATCTTGCCCTGTAAACTGGCAGTTGAAGTTTTCAGGTCTGTTAGGCAGCCATCTTGTTGAAATTTCTTATGTCAGCTTCCCTGTCATAGCTAGAAGATACAACCTTACAGCAGGCTTTCTGGCCTTCTGACTCTTACAATTGTTTCTTCCCCCTCTCCTGTGATCTATCCTGAGCCTTAGGTGTAGGGATTTTGTTGCTGATATAACAGCTGTGGCTAGGTACCCCATGTTTAGGTTTTCTCTGCATTTAGAGTACAGCTTTCCATAATGGTCTCTGTCTACTGCAAAGAGAATTTTCTTTGATGAAAGGTGAGAGCTACACTAATCTGTTGGGATAAGGATATGGATTTAGAATGTAGTTAGGAATTATACTACTTGAGTAAATGTTTAGTAGTGACTTCTCATTCTTGAATAAAGCCACAGGATGGGATAGCTTTCTGAATATTCTCTCTGAAAATCACAGGTAGTATCTGTCTTAGTTATTGGTTTCTTCCTTTGAAGAGACACCAACATCAAGACAGTTTATTAAAAAAGCATTTAATTGAGGGGCTAGCTTACAGTTTCAGATGATCCATGATCATCATGGCAGAAGCATGGTAGCAGGCCAGCATTCATGGTGCTGGGGCAGTAGCTGAGAGCTTACATCTTAACCACAGGCCAAGGGCAAAAAGAGATTAAGACTACATCTCCACAGCCTTTTGAAATCTCAAAGCCCACCCCTAATGACACACCTCTTCTGACAAGCTCACACCTCCTAATGTTTCCTAAATAGTCCACCAACTGGGAACCAGACATTTAAATACTTGAGTCTATGGGACCTTCTATCCAAAGCACACAATGGCCTCTTCACCAAATATTATAGTCCCCATAAACTTCATCTGACTTAGCCAATCAATGCTTTTCTTCTGTGAGGAAATTTCAAAATTTAATTATAATTTCTCCATTGCTAGAAGTGATATTTATTACAGATAAAATTTTGGAATATACTGAAAGCTATGTGAAAGTGAAACAAAACACTAAAAGAAAATATAAATAAGATTTGGGTAATTTGCTTCACTTTCTCTTCTCATGTGATCTTTTTTAAATTCACTTTTATAAATGATTATCTATTAAAGCTTATGATATATATGTTATTCTAGAAAGCAAGCAATAAATCAGTTAATAATTTTATTTAATATAGAAGTATGTAATAGGGCATATTAAATTAGATTTACCAATGCCACGATGTAGTCATGAATACCTTTGCATTACTACCAACATTGTATCATTCATTCTGAGTTTTATTTATGTAAGATGATGAGTTTTATTTACGTAATATGATATTCTTTTCAGTGCATTCCAGTGATTATGCCTTTCTCTCATTAGCTATTGCTTTGACTTACAAACTGTCATTGTTACCGGTATTTCCAATGCCTATAGATATTCACAAATTTTAATTATAGGTTTTGTATAAATTAATGTTAAAATGTATTCATACCCTGAAACAATATCACTTCCTGTGCCTTGAACTATGAGTGGAATGGTATTTAAGGCCCAGTATCTACCTGCACAGAGTTTGTGGTCTAGTGGGTAAGAAGACAGATTAATATATCAACTTTGTAAGTAAGTACAGCTATGGGAAGGATGTACTATGGGGAAGCATACCATGTGTCTTTGACCTACAATACCAAGTCAGGAAAGTTTGGAGACTAGATATTCTGGCAAGGACTCACTGTGGCAGATAACAAAGAAAGAAATGAACTCTAGATGTTGCTTATCTCTCTTTCAACTGTTCTAAGTAAGGTAGGCTCCTTCCCAAGAGAAAAGAGAAAGCATAAAGTTAACAAAATAATTAGAGTGGTGAAATATTATTCTAGAAAAATATTCTAATATGGCCAGTTAGATGAGGAGAGATGCAAGAGAGAAAGTAGGTAGAACTGAACAGGGCTATTTTGGTAACGATCACAAAGCTGTCTGTGGGAATGGAGAGGATTGAAGCTCTGGGAGAGAGCCAGGAGGAAGAATTCCATCCAAAGAGAGATTCTGACAGTAGTAAAAATATGAGTCTGGAGCCCAGGAAGGAGTCTGTGCTAGAGATTAAAGCTGGCAGTCTATGCCTGTGTAATAAATAGAAACTGGACCAAGGGGATGGATGTATAAGCTCACTCAAGGAGAACAGACAGAGTGTGGGTCTTTGGAAATCATTCCTGGAAGTAGCAATATCCAGCGGTTTAAGACAGTGATTCTCAAAGCATAGGCAGAAGTGCAGGTGGTGGGGGAGGTGGACATTCTCATAGATTAGAAATTGCCAAGAAAGTGAGGGAGAACGCAAAGTTTAAGCATAAATTCTCTCCCAGCATTTTGGCTAAGATCAAATATAAAAACAAAAGCAACAATCTATATTATCCCTTTATTTTCTTATAGTCATTGTTTTTAGTTTTGAATTTCAAATAATATTAGTCTTACAAATAAGTATGAGTGAAAAGGGTTTGCTAACTAGAAGAGGTAGATAGGTGTTTCTTTAGATGGTTAAATGCCAAACAACTTAGCAGATTTGGCCAGAGGCATTTGTAATGCATTCAAAGCCATCTTATTCAAACCTCCACACAGGCCTATCCATCATATTACAGTCACACTGAACTTCATCTGACTTGGACATTCTATATTTTTCTTCTCTGGGGATTTTTTTGGTCCAATTTTCAAAATTTAATTATAATATTTTGAGGGGTTGAGAGAAGAGAAACTGTGACCAGAATCTACTATATAAAAATCATTTTCAATTAAAATATTCTGCATGCTATAAATGTTTTTCATTTTATCCACATAATTTTTATCTACTAATCCATTAATTGCCATTCAAAATAGAAATTATAGTTCTATTTTACTTATTTTAATCTCCTTTATATATTTTACTTATTTTATGATGACTACTTAGGTTTTCTAAATCTTTCAAACATTCCAGAATTATATCATATGTAGTTGAAATAACACTATAACCCTGTGTCTATTAAGCAACCTACCTACCTGACTATCTTACCTTACTATCCATATTGAGTGACTGGAGATAGTGCCAAAGAATCATTAGAATTCACACTGTCTATACTGTCTTGCATCAGCTATGCCTAGATTCATGCAGTACATCCATCATAAAAATGTTAAAAATACAACCTCTTTAAACAAACACTATGCAATTTTACATACATTTATCACATGTGCTGGTTATTCCTAAGTTAACTTGACATAAACAAGAGCTATCTGAAGGAAGGGGATCTCAAATGAGAAAATGCCTCCCTGAGATCCAGCTGTAAGAGATTTTCTTAGTTAGTGATGGAGGAGGTCCCAGTCCACTGTGGGCGGTTCCATCCCTACGTGGTCCTGGATTTTTAAGAAAGCAGGCCTAATAGGGTAAAAGCATTAGTCAGTAAGTGACACCTCTCCATAGCCTTTGCATCAGCTTCTGCCTCCAGGTTCATGCCCTGTCTGAGTTCCTATCTTGACTTCCCTCAGTGATTGATGTACTTGTAGATAAAGGCTCCCCAAGTTGTATTGGCCATGATGTTTTATCACAACAACAGTGACAGCAAGCCACCACGTTTTAATTATTAGTACACATTTTTGTTGTTGTTGTTGTTGTTGTTGTTCAACTTTTGCTCCTTTACACTTCTACCCTTTGTGACTTATTACTACCCCTGGCCTTATTTCATCCACCTGTCACCTCAGACTTATTTTTGAAAAGCATTCTCAGGAAAGTTGGCTCTTTTAGAAGACATTGACTTCCTTCTCGTTTGAGTAGCAACTTGGCCGAATGTGGAAATTGGTTGTGATCTTTCTTTTCTATACCCAGGGACGTGGTTCCCCTGTGTTCTGGTATTTGGGTTTGGAAAAGAGTGTCAAGCCCCCTTGCGTCTTTGTATTTCTGTTTGACACATTCTTTTTGCTTAAAATTCAACACTATCACCAAGTGATATCCTTTCGTTCATTTGTCTGGAAAATACTTGTTCTATTTCAAAATATCAGTTACTTTTTTAAGCCAGGTAATTCTCTAGAATTTTCCATGTGCTCTTATTTAAATCCCATTTGCCCTGCTCTGCCTGGTGGAGTCTCTCTCAGGGACTGGGTCTTTCCTGTGCTGTTTTGCTTGTTTTCTCTGTCAGTGCCAATTTGACCTTTTCTTGAGGAGTTTTTGGTGTCTTCCCCTGATTCGTCCTGTAAACTGCTAATTAAATTTTCTACAATGTCAAGTCTGCTAATTGTTGATTCACACTAACTCACTTGTTTGGAAATTCAGTTAAGTGGACTGCTGATCACAAGTTGTTCCTTCTTTTTGTTTTCAGTCCTTGATTCATAGGGGCAGAGTCTGTCTGATTTTTTTTCCTTTGTTCCTTAAGGAGAAATGCAGACAGGTTTCCTTTTCTTATATGGTAATAAATATAATGCTGTTATACTTCTTGTCACTAACTCTTTGAGTTAGTAACCCTTAAAAAAAAACCTCTGCATACCCTTTATAGAGTCTTATTATCATAAATGGGCCCGAGCTTTGTCGTAAACCTTTGTAATTCTCCATTCAAATCCTTCCTATGTGAACCCTACCAATGTGCCAGAGCTTCAGTCTGTCTCCTGTAAATCTAAAGGGAACATCTCACATGTCCATAAAATTACCATGTCCAAACTAGAAGAAGAATCATCTCCATGCCCTTCTGAACTCCCACAGCAATTGCCTTATCATTCTGCCAATCATCTCTCATCACTCAGAGCATCTTTGGCTTCTCCTCTTTATGATCCTTTGACGAAGGCATTCCCAGCTCCACGGTGATTCAAGTGACGATTGTTCAGCACCTTCTCCTATTCTAGGTTTACTACTCTAATGATGACATTCTTGGAATTGTCTTGTTTCAAAGCCTGTAATAATGTCAGAATATTTTTCTTAAATCTCTACTCTTTTAATGTATAATGTATTTCATTAGGAGTATGATTAGCTCTCCTTGCTTATTCAAGTAAGCACAGACTTCTCTCCATCTTATTCATTCCATCTCACATTCATTTAATATGAAAATTAATATGTGTATGTGTGTGTGTGTGTGTGAGAGAGAGAGAGAGAGAAAAAAAACATGTTCATGTAAATGTGCATGTGCGTTTAGAAACAAGAGATCAATATGTGTCTTCCAAAGTAATTTCTTCCTTGTGTTTTGAGATAAGCTCTTTCAGAACAAGGATGTCACCAATCTGACTAGACTTCCTGTCTCCACTTTCAGCCCCCATCATGGGGCTTAGCTTTTATGTGGTTGGTGGGAATCAGAACTCACATCCTTATGTTATTAAATGTACAGGTCACAATTTGTGCCTGTCAGGTCTGCTGCCCACCTTTCCTCCATAAGTCAGTTAAAAGAGCCAGATTAAAAGTCGAAAGCTGAAAAAGGAGATTCATTTGATATGACCACATCAGGAGGAATCAGATCCAGCAAACCTCTCAAGTGTGTTTTTGGTCTTGTAAAGTGAGACCCGAGTTTAAATAGAAAGCCAAGAATTTTTATAATTAAGCAGTCCTGACCAAAGTATTCTCACTCTGACCATTAGTTAATTCTCATTATCTGGGTTTCAGTCTTATCCTGTAGAATTGTATAAAATCTCTTTCAGAAAGACACGCTGCCCTTCTGTTTGGAGCCCTTCTTCCAGCATGAGATTCCTGGGAAAATTCCCACTTACTCGGTGTCTATTGATTATGTAGTCTGATAGATTGAGAGCCACATGCTTGTCTTTAGAATATAATTTCCGCTAGACTGGTTACACCTATGTTTGAGCAGCAGGCACTTAATTGACCTGTCTCTCTAGCCCTGCCCCCATTTGCTTTTAAGTCTTCCATTCTCAAGTACATTATTTGCATCTGGAATGGGCTGTTGCTCTACAAGTATTTGGCTACCCACTTATATCGCTCTATAAGGAACTCCCTTTACACTTACTTCTAATAATACAAATATAAAATTATATTTTATGCTCTGAGACAAAATGATTATATATTATAAATTAAATGTAAACAAAGTACATCCCTGTAATATATAGTTAGCTATGATATGAACAGCTCAAACCACAATGTATTAGTGTTTTGGCTCAAGGCAATACAGGGTGACAGTAGCATAGGAAAAGAAAACAATAAACTCTTCCAATGAAATTCAAAGAAGGCTACACAGGGCAGGAAATTTGGAGATATAACGAGTAAGACATCAATTTGAGTTTCTGGTCCAAAGAAAAATAAAATATTATTTTAAAACATAGATAATAAGAAAGAACAACTTAACAACTTATAGTATGTTTGGACAAAAAGGAAACTCTATGTTACGTTCATCTTCTAAGTTATAGCACGTAGACTAGAAGATAGCACATAGACAATAGGAGTTTCAGAGAAGATTGAATAAGATGCTTGGAACTATTACATGAACACGATGGAAAAGAAGGTTGAAAAGCAAAAAAAAGGGACCAGATTATTATTTTGGATGCAAGACTTAGGAATTTAGAATTGGCGTTGAGAGACAGGGAAACATTTTGTAAATGAATTAGATATCAAAATAAAAGGTAAGACCCAAATTTTAAGTAAACAGATGGCATTCTATGTTATAAGCCAATAGTGAAATGAACTATTCTCTTGGTTCTTATAATAGCACTTCATGAAACAGCTCTTAAGCTCATCCAATATTATAAGGAGAATATCCATATTAAGTATGAATGAAGCCAAGTTTGAGACAGGCTGTTGTGTGAATGTCAACCCTCATTCTGATAGAGGAAAATTGGGTATGCTTCACTACAATTTCAAAGGAAAGTTTTTAAAGAGCATTCTATACCATAATAGAAACTTTTAAAATGGAGGTGGGCAGGTCGATTAAGTAAGCAGCATATACTTGAAACATTTTGAAAACTGAAAAATGGTTGTATGTCTATAATAGCAATTAGAACAAGGAGAAAGTGATTTTGTTGAGTGAAAGAGTATTTGAGGGTTTTCCATGGGCCAGTTAAAGTGAGAAACTGGAGAAATTCTCAGAGTTCTATCTTGGGTCCAATGTCAGAGGTTTTCTGCAGATCACTTTCTTGGATATGACTTAGTGGGGTTAGAACAAATAACTGACCTGTAGTCATAGAGATGCTGTGGGTGCTTAAAGAACAGTGCACAAGAGATCAGAAGTGATTTGTTGGCAATAAAAACACAAGTAAGAGAAAGATTCTGTTGCAAGTAGCCACCAGAATCAGTAAGTTTCAACTTATGATACTCTTGATTCTGGTCTGCTCTGATCTCCATCCCCTTGTCCTTTCTAGCTCCTTCTTTGGAGTGGTCTGTGTTTGAATTGCTGAGAAGAGCAAAAAAAGTCCAGTCACTTTCTTATTGGCTAGCTCTTCTTGCCTCATCCTTCCAAAATCTTCCCCTGCATCTGAGAGATAGACTGAGGGGAATAAGTCATGGTGCCTAAAAGAAATTAAACTTAAGAGTTCACTTGAAGAGCTGATCTTGTAACTTTGAATCCAAGAGACAAATTTCCAAGAATTATCAAGAGTCATGATACTCTCTGAGATGTCATCCAGTAGAAAGGAAATAGAAACATAGTTGTAAGGGACAATGGACAGTAAAGTAAGTGTGTCCTGTGATCACATGCCACAATTCATACTTATCTTAATATAAATATTACATAAAATATCCTTTGTTTCAAAAATATTCTACACATTCTGAAAGGGTAATAGTATGAGATAAGGCAGATTAGACAGGAATGCCTTTCAGGTTCCTACTTTTATGGTATTCATTCATACACTAAGGCATTTCCAATTCATTTCTATGTCTATCCACTTGTCAAAGTGGAGCACACATTTTTCATAGATACTTACAGGGCACCATTATGATGGCTATTCTTGATTGCCAACTGGACTAGATATCTAATTAACTGAAATCCAAATGGCTGGGCACACTTCTGAGGGACCTTTATTTATTTTTTTTTTTAATTAAATCACTTGAAGTTAGAAAATCCATGTCTAATCTTTTGAGACAGTAAGATTCACCTTTAATTCAGATCTTTTGAAGTAGGAAGATCCACCTTTAATCTAGACATAGAAAGACTCTACAAAGGACATAGAAGAAGGACACTTCTCTCTTTGCCTGATTGGTCTTGCTTTCACTAGAAAGCCCATTCTCTCTCTCTCTCTCTCTCTCTCTCTCTCTCTCTCTCTCTCTCTCTCTGTGTGTGTGTGTGTGTGTGTGTGTGTGTCTAATACAGGAACCTAATATGTTTTAGAAGTTGTTATAATTTTTGGAATATATATACATATATATATATATATATATACACAAAATTAGGACATGAAGCTTCCTAGATACATGGAGTTTGACTTTTAATTAGTAAAAATTAATGATAAACAGCATATATAGTATACCCATATGAGTTTCTCTGCATAGTAGAGGATAATTACAGTGGAATATAGAAGCTAATAGGGAGATCATACTACTTCTCCTTGACAAGGTAACATTTGAACAGAGATTTGAAAGAAGTGATTGGCTATGTGTATATTTAGAGGACAGAGCCAGTTCTAAAGCCTTCATCTTGGATAGCATTTGGCACCTTAGAAAACAGCAAGCAATTCAGTATGACTGAACACAGTGAACTATAGAGACAAGGAGTGAGATATAAGGTCAAAAATGTAATAACAGCCAAATCATGTAGAGTCTTGAAGGTCATTGCTAGGCCTTTTACATTTATATTGAGTGAGGCAGGAAGCCATTAGGAGATTGAAGCAGAGGCATGCCAAACTTCATTTTCCATTACAAAAGAACAATTCCGACGATAGTCTGTAGATTTAAAAATATTCCTACGTTTTTATCATAATCTGATTTTTTGCAACACAGTTGCTTATGTTTAACTATCCTATTATAAATTAATAAAGGTTTAACTCATGTATAACAGCTCTTTGGCCTCTATAGTAAATAACTATCATGTATTGTAAGTGATAATCATATTTATTAGAATATTGATTTATATTTTTTAACAAAAATAGTTATGATATTTTCTGAGAGTTAAAGAACTGTTCTGTCAACCAATATATTTGACTGTCTCGGATAAATTACTCTTGTATGCCAGACAGCATAAAATTGTATTTTACTGTGTTTTAGTGCAGTTCTTAAATTAGGTCATCCTATTTAAGCACCTCATTCTCCATATGACAGCTAGCTGTGTGGGGCCTCTCTAATCAGATCTTGACCTGATTTTTTTTTTGAAAATTTGTTGCTTTCTTCTTTATTGTCTGGGTTCCCTGGCTATTGTTTTCAATTCAACCCCTAGTGTCTGAGATGCTATTTGGTAAATTGGGGATATTCTCTTGGAGACTGAGGTTGGAGGACTATGGGAATGGGGAGAGAAATGGAATGAGGGACTGTGGGAGGACAGACCTAGAGGAGGGTTAAGATTGGACTGTAAAAAAGTTATATCATCATCATCATCATCATCATCATCATCATTATTATTATTATTATTATTATTATTATTATTATTATGAAATAAAGGAGAGGGAGGGAGGGAGGAAAAAAGTCTGTGTGGAATTTTCTGGGTTGGGCCTTTTTTTTGTATCTCAGCATCTTTTAGCATTTAAACATTTTGAAAGTTGCATTATGAACTAATACTTTCTGACTTGCTTGACATTGAGTGATAAAAAAAATTGCATTTCCTGGAGGGATTTTTCACCCTGTAATAAAGAATAAAACGATAGCTGCTTGTCAGGGAACTGTTGGGATTTACCTAGCCTCGTTTACATATTAGTCAGTAAGCATGCAGAACAGAAGAGCCCAGAATGTCATGATTCATACAACTGCCTTTGGAAATCAATTCAGGTGAACTGGCTTGATTGCTGAATATTTCACCACCGGGATTTAATAGGCACTGGGTGTCGTCACACAGCCAGTCTCCTGAATTCAAGGAGATGCAGGATCAGCCTTACTCGTTGTATTATCGGGAGTATTCTAATCCAAGTTGAACAATTAAGTGCCAGTTGGCTTTACAGATACACTCAAATGGGTAGGCAGTGTTTCCAAAAGGACAAATGGTTTATTTCCTAAAATCAAGTATTTATGGTCCCTGATCATTAAGACATCCTACATAACAGTGATGTACCTTGGCTATTAGTTTAATTGTAATGGAAGAGACAGCGTTTCCACAAACATAAAAGAACCAACATCTTATCCTGTCAACGACATCTCACACGCTCTTTCAAGGTGTCAAAAAACCTTTTAGCTTCCATTCTTTTCAGAATCTCAATAATAAATGTAGCATCAGCTTTGTCCAGGAGGCACGGAAGCAATTCCGTCAGAAGGGAAGAGAAAAAAGCAAGGGGATGGAAGTGCTTGGAAATACCTTTCCCTGGGAAATGTCTAATCCTACCTGAATGTGATACATACTGCAGGCACTAGCCATGTACCCTGTTATGTCTACATTAAAAGTAAAACATGAAAATAAGAAAATGAAAAATGTTTCTCATACTCTGTGAACCATTTTGTTGCTATTAATCGAGGTTTTTTGTTTGCTTGCTTGTTTTATTTGTTTGGTTTGGTTAATGAGAATGTGCTGTTGTGAGAATAGACTGAATGCTTCTGTCAGTGATTCCATTGCAATCCCCTCAACTGCCTCATCTCTATTTTGTATGCATTGGGTGAGGGGTAGACAGTTCTGATCCTTTAGAGCACTGATCCTAGAACCAGCAGCCTTGATTCTATGACTGAGACCAATGCCTGACTTAAAATAATTTGCTATGTTCCCGTACAGAGGTGTGTGTGTGTGTGTGTGTGTGTGTTACATTTTGCTTTGGAATTGTTAAGGTAGTTACCTTGAAATTTTCTATTCCATCTTGACTCCCATGGTATATTCCAACTTTTCTCATGATGTCTTATGATATTGTCTTCATTACATCATCCCTAGAGCTTCCATAGTTCTGAAAGTGCTAATAATAATTGATTGTGGATAAGAACATGACAGGGGATTAAAACATGGAGCTAAACTATGTAGCACACTTGGACTGATAGTGCACTTGATAAGAACTCAAGGTGATTCAGTTTGTCTGTTAAGAATTGAAGACTCTCTTACAAAGAATTTCACTCTTAAGGTAAAAACCATCAGAAGTGGTTCACCAAAAATGATGACAAGAACACCACATACTGTTTAAAGAATTTTTCATTCTTTTGATCACAGAAGATTTAGATGTTTTGAGGACAAAGAATATTATGATGAATACAGGCTAAATTTTGGGGGGATGTCAGGTAAAAAAGCTGCTAAAATGTGGATGTCACGGACTTTGGGGAATCTTTTTATGTTAAAAAAAAGTGTTGACATATAACAGTTTTCACACAGTGTATGACAGGCTTATCAAAACAGCAAATGAGCAGGAAGTAGCTTTTTATAATAAACCATTTATAATGAATATCCTCACTTGATTATTTTGCTACCCCTTTTAAAGATAGTAAGAATTTCTCAGATTGATTTGATTATAGATCATTTTCATAAGGTATAGAAGGCCAATGGTGTTATCTTTTCTCATGAACTTTGTGTTTTATATTTCTATCCTACCAGGCCTCATGTAAGAGAAATTATTTGCTACACCTATTCCTTTGTTGTGGTCCAGAGGAAGAACTGCTACTGTTTAAGACTTAATTCATCTTATTTTATATTTTTATTAACCACATGCTTCCTAGAGACACTATCCTAATGGCATACATTTGTCTTTAATTGTTGATATCTGTGTAATGCAATAGTAGTGGTTTGAATAAGCTTTGACTTCCCATTCATATACAAGAGTTGAATTGTAGATATACATTATACTACCATTTTGACTTAGGCACATTGTTATTTTATTATCTAATTATAATCTTAGAAATTTTACTCTCATTTTTTTTGACAGTTAACAAACATGGTTCTATTAAGGGTTCAGCCAATGAGAATTCTTTTGTTGTTACTGCCTTGGCAGTGACAGACCATACTAGATACTTTTGTATGTGCTTATGAAGTACAATGTTGTTGTTTGATTCATTTGGGTATTGAGTAATGATGAAATCAGAATAATTAGCATATCTATCACCATAAATGTAACTGTTCTTAATAGTGAGTATATTCAGAACACTGTTTTCTAACTACTGTGTGTTCTACAAGCTATCCTTGTTATTACATTCACTCTGGTGAACCATGAAATGGGTATAATGTTAGAGGCAGTAAGTTCTGGTATCTAGGCATACTTATGACATATCATATTTTTTCACTATGACGCTGCTATTGCCATTTAACATCAGTGGCATGACTGAGACTGAGCCCCCTCTCCCATGTCTTACACAGCACTCCTGAGAGATTATCTCTTACATCTATCTGACATTCATCATAAAGGGCTCCTGTCAGCACCTCCCCTACGTTATAACCATACACACTTCACATATACTTCCAAACTGTCACTCTCACAGCTATAATAGCCTTCTGCAAATTTTTATAGCTTCAGCAGACACACTCTGGCTTGGATAGAAAGGAGTATAATCACTGTGACAACTAAAAAATCCAAAGATCATCATCAAACCTTCAGCTATAAGACAAGCCATGTTGGTTAAATCTTTACTCTTTCCTCCGTTACTTCCCAGTTCTCAGCCCATTGAAGAGTTATGTATGGGAGGTAACCCTGTTGCGCACAGCCTTTTAGAGGCATAGCAGCTCACTAATCATATCACAAACTTGGAAATAGTCAATTCTCTTGTGTTCTAAACATGCTACCTCATCGAATATCAGGCAAGACATGTTTCATCAAAGATAATGCACTGTAGTTTCTACAGTACTCAGGCTATCTGCAAGTACATGCCGTACAGCTTGAGTATAAGATCTTGCTGTTCCTCAAATCTGCTGTTAGGTATCCAAGTATTTTGTCAAATCATGACTCAGTCTCTCTATGATTTGTCTCTTCACACTTGTTAATTACCTAGATCTGGCTTCTCTCCTTTACGATCTTGCCACTCAAGTCTTTGTGTTTTGACAAACACGCTAGGCATAGTCCAAATCAAGACTATTTTACGGGTTGTTTCATTTGCTTGAAGCTTTCTCCAGAATATTCATTCTTCAAGGACCTAAACATCACTTTCTTTATGAGACTGAGAGTGTGTGACAATTAATACAAATTATAAAATGCTCCCTTCTTTCAAGTCTCTGTTCCTTGCTTGTGTCTTTTTTCACAGCAGTTATCTTTAATATACTATTAATAAGTCACTCAGTTATGTAATGTGCTTCTTATCTGTTGTCTGCTTCTCTCAACTTGATAGGGAACACCTTAATGCCAGGATTTTTTATCTGTTTTGTTAATACGTCATAGTAATCAATAAATATCAATGAAATTAACAGACACGTGCTTCTTATTTTTCTTCTTTTTTTTTAAACACCCATAGATTCAATCTCTCCCTAAGGCTCAGGGGCATTTTCTGTCTTCACAAGGGTAGCGATTTAATAGTCCCGAGGCTCGCACAAAGGGGACAGGCAACAAACTTACTTCTACAGCTAGAGGAAAATCCAATTTAAAAACCCACCATATTCTGTAATAGAATGTGGCTTGATAAAAGATTTTGAAAGGAATTTAAAAGCTTCCTGGTCAGCATTACCTTTATCAGCTGTTACATCTCGCCCGCAGCTCTTCCCTTCAGCTTTGAAATGGAAAAATCCTTGTCTGGGGCTCCATGGCTGAGGTAAGGAGTATCTAAATGCTGTCCCTTACAGGGACATAATAGTGAGAAAGAAACTTACTTGTAGTGTTCTTCATTTTACAACTAAGTAGAAAAGAACCCATCCAATGCCAAGGATCCTCCAGTTGGGCATGCAGTCATGTGTTCCGGGTTGTGTGTGTTCACGAATAGTGAATTTTTTATTAGGATTTTAAGGATATAGGACAGAGTCATTTAATTCCTTTTGGCTCTTTTTATCCTGAGAAGATGTAATCTATTCAGATACAGGATACAATAATCACTGGAAATTATTTTTAATTATCCGGTGAGAATGATTACTTCAGTGAAAATAAGAAATATTTCAGGTCTCTTGGCTGTTTTGTTATTGTTTGGTATTTGTTTGGTTGATTGATTAGTGGGTTGTTTTGGGGTTTTTTGTTTGTTTGTTTTGTTTTGTTTTGTTGTAAGAATTGAAATAACCAAAATAGATGGCTGGTTAAATACGATCCTAACAGGCTTAGTCTAAAAATTCTCTCTCCCTCTTTCATTACTTTATATCTTGTTTCCTTAAGGTGTTGTCTAGAGACAAAGAGAGCTTCATTCACTGTGGATTAGCCCAGAGGAGATGTTAATTGAGGGCAGTCCTGTTGTGTAGCAATTCACAGACTCTGTCAGCTGTTCAAATTTGCTGATTACTTGGAAAATGAGAAACGGGAAGGTGTGTTTGTGGGTAAGCTCTTATTCCTTTCTACTCTTCTGTTGGATATTGAAAATGGAGGTGAGGAAGTCAAGAAGTAAGAAGAACACACAAAGGACAGATATATCTCATTAAGACTATTAGGTACAAAAAGATGACATGCTAATTCTCTCTCGTTAATTTTTGTTACTTCTGGAATTTACCATCAAATAAATAAAATGGCAACTTATTTATTTCAGTAAGCTATGAAGTCTAAGAATAAATCTACTTCTCTTTCTCCCTCCCTGCCACTCTCCATTTTTAAAAAAAAAATTATCCATTAAGCTTAAAAGAATATTGACTTTACTTCAAGATGTAACATTGAGCAGAGCAACAGCACAGTACTTGAAATATTAGTGTTCTTCAATCCATGTCACCACAGAACACACTTTCATAAGAAGCCAGTCAAATTAGTAAAATGACATGAGAAGGGTGTCCCCAGTTTTTAAGTCAATTTGGAGTGACACTGGAACAGTTTTACAAGTGTCAATAAATTACAAAAGATGTTGGTTTGGCCCCCTAAACCATGACATTATTTGAGAACAACCCTGGTAGAATTACATATCAAGTGCACTTCCTGTAAGTGTCTGTGAACACTGTGGAGTAGGGGATGGGGCAGATGAAGACATTTTGAAGAGGGCTTTTTCCCTCTCCCCACCTCCAAAATTCATGGAGACAGATACTTCTTTGCTTTTCACTAAGAGAACCCTGGCTAAAAGCAATCCTTTTGTTGGCTGCTTTCTGTAGGGTCAGGCACCTAGGTGCCTGTTTTTAAGAGTAGTGTTCTTGAACCCTGTAAGTCTCAATAGAACTTTGTTATGGATGTTAAATATCTTTCCTAGTGTTTCATAAAATACCGTTCTTTAAATTGAACTATGTAGGGGTATTTGGAGGTAGGAAAAGAAAAGGATAAATACTATACTCTACACTCTATACTCTATACTCTAATTGCAATCTCAAAAACATTCATTCACTATTGTACAGATCACTCTTAGTATGTGATCATAGGATTATAATGGAAGATGGTAGTATGCTAATTGTTGTTTCAAAATTATGATTGGCAGGTGCCAAGATTAGTGATATATATTCTGATGAGGACATTTTATTTTTAGCTTAAAAACATAAATGCATTAAAATATTTGATTATTGTTGTATGATATACAAGGCTGATAAATGACCATCATCTGAGTCCAAAAGGATGACTCAATATTATAGAAGAGCCAGCTGTCAGAAGAGTTAAATAAAATTTTATAGTCCAAAGTAGACATAGATGTCTAGAGTCACACATGATAAATTTTAACCTGGAAAAATAGAGGCTGTAGGAAGGGTTCATAGAGTTGATGAGATTGAACAGAACCTGATAGGAAGGGGATATGAATGAATGAATGAATGAATGAATAAATGAACGAATGCTGCCCTCTAGATTGATTTGTTTGTAGTTGCCATTACTAACATTCTGTTAAGGAAGCAGCATGTTTGGCTACACAGCACCTTTTCATTCATCTACGATTAAGTTCTTATTCTTGGTACGTGTTTTAGAAAATATATTGGTTTGTTTTCTTCTGCCTGAAGAACATATACCACAGAAAGTTTTCACTCTGACATTAACCAGTTAGAAAGCACGTGACTAATTACTTACTTTCTGGAAAACTTTCCTGAACTCCATGGGAAAATGAAGGCATCCTTAATGAAACCTCAAAAGTAATTTCTTTACTCAACCAGTTAACCAATTAGTCAAATGCTTGGTTGTAGAGGATGATGACATAGTGGTAACTAGAGGTTTTTTTGAGTATATTCTAAGGTAAAATCCAGTCAAATACATGCACATAATATAAGAACACAAAGCATATAAGCTAGTCTGTAATCTGAAGTGATAACAACAATTATACAAGCTAAAGGAGGAGAAGGGGACCTTGTTCTGAGAAAACATTTTTACCTACAACTTAAACAAATGTAAGTTAGATATAAGACTGGCGAGGTGGCTCAGCTAGTAAAGAAAGGTACTTTCTGCTAAGACAGGTGACCTAAACTTGATCCCTGGAAGTCATATGGTCATAGGAGAGAATCTACTCCTCTGGGTTGTCTGTGGTCTTCTATATCTGCGTAGTGCTGCTACACACACACACACACACACACACACACACACACACACACACACACACACACCCTCCACACTAAATAAACAGGTAAATAAATAAGTTAATCATAAAAGAAGTTGGGCTGGAGGGATAGCTGTTTAAAATCGCATGCTGCTCTTGCTGAGAACTAGAAAATATCTCCCAGTATCTTCACCAGGCAGCTTACCACAGCCTTGTAACTCCAGCTTCTGGAGATCTTCTGCCCTTTTCTGGTCTCTGCTGGTACTTGCACTTGGTTGTGTATACCCTCACACAGACACACATTTACACACAGCTAAAGATTCAAACAAACAAACACCCATCTTTTTCAAAGGTAAGTCACTTCTAGACAGGTCTGGAATATGAATAGCTCCGCGGTGTCTTCTAGAAGAAAGAAGAGGCTAACCTAGTGGAATTTCCCAGATGAGTTCAAAACCAAGGTAGAAGATGATATCAATGTCTAGTATTAGCTCGAGTGATTTTGATTTTGTTCTAATTGCAATGGGCGTCTGTTGAAGGGGTTCGCAGAGTTCATTGATATCTGATTTATATGAAAGCTCTTCTGCTAAGTAGAAAAATGAAATGTGGGTGAACACAAATGGAAGTGTGTTTCAGGTGACAACTCAGTTGTGAGGGGCTATACACCGAACCAACTAGAATAGTAACATTGTTTTTCTCTTTAAAAATCATCCTAAATGTTTTCTTGAATGTTTCTGATGGAAAACATTTTCCAACATAAAAATAAATATTCCTGTTCACAAACCAGCCGATTTGCGTATATGGCCTACATCGATTATAACTAAAACCTAATGGGGTTGGCTATTGAAATCTGTTTAAACTTCTAGTCAGTATCTAATTTTAAAATAATTATTTGGGTCTGCTTTTTAAAGATCTATTTCATCTTTATTTTTTTAAAAAAAGATTTATTTTTTATATATGAGTGCTATATCTGCATGTACACCTGTATGCCATAAAAGGGCATTAAATCCTTTTCTAGGTGGTTGTGAGCTATAATGTGGTTCTGGGAACTGAACTCACAACATTTGGAAGAGCAGTCAGAGCTCTTAACTGCTTAGCTATCTCTCCAGCTCCTATTTTTTACTTTTAATTAGGTATAGTATGTGTGTATGCGTGTGTGTGTGTGCATGCATACAGACGTGTGTGTGTGTGTGTGTGTGTGTGTGTGTGTGTGTGTGTGTGTGTGTGTGTGTGTGTGTAGGTATATGTGCTTGAATGGAGGTGCCTACAGAGGACAGGGCTATCATATCCAGCTGGACTTGGAGTTGCCTACTGTTGTAAGAGACAGGATAAGGGTATTGAGAGTCAAACTCAGGTTCTCTTAAAGAACAAGAAATACTCTTAAAAAAAAAACTGAGTTATCTCTCTAACCAAGAACAAGCCACTTTATTACATGGCCAGGAGGAATATGAAACTATATGCTATATAATAACTGTGTGTTCTATTTTACAGAGAGCCCATCATAATGAATTGTATTTTCAAAGACTTTGTGCAATACATCTGAAATCACTGTTTTGACAATATAATTGGACATTACTTAGTTTCCATGTCTAATCTTTCTTTTCAAGTTCAAGTATAATTGTATATTTTCCTTTCCCTTTCCTCCCTCTAATCTCTCTCATGTACACACATTCTCAAAATCATGATCCCTTTTATGTGTGCATGTGTGTCTGTGTGTCTGTATACATGCACACACACACACACATATATACATATATATATATATATATATATATATATTCACACAACTTGTTCAGCCTGTCTATTCTTTCTTATATGTATATGAGTTCAGAACACCCAGCTTATGATGAATGAGTATTAAAGCTAGCCAGCTGTAATTCATGGTTCATTTCCAAACAGCATATGTTACCATGTTGAATGCTAGTAAAAACTCTCTTGTAAGCCTGCACTTTCGACTTTAAAGTTAGGTAAATGGCCTCCCTCAGCTATAGTTCTGTTATCTACTAAGTCCACATCTTACAACTGCTACTGGCTAAGTGCCTGGTTCATCTTGCATGTTAGCTAATGCTTGAATGAAGAGTTACAAAGATCTGTGATCATGAATGGCATGTATTGTGTGCCCTTAAAAGTTCAACAACTCAAGAAGGAACTATTCTAAATTTAATTTTCATGTGACTGAGGAATCTTGAGACAATGAAATTATGAACTCTCTAAACAAACAAATGCAGAAGTTGTTCAACTTAGATGTGTTTGCCAAATACCTTACACTGCTAGGTGCCCTACCTGTGTCTCAGTCCTGAATCTAAATTTTTGGGTAATGACAACAAAGGGAAACCTGTCCTTGTCTAACTATCAAGTCATGCTTTGACACACTTTGTACCTTCACTAGACCTAGAACATGTAAATTCCCTATGCACTCTAATTCTTGTTCTGTGCTTTCAAGTCAGGATTCATTTTTTAAGAATGTGCAAATACACACACACACACACACACACACACACACACACTTACTGTATGTGCTTGCTTATAGAAGAGCCACAAAAGACTGAAACAAAAGAAAAATATCGGTGTATTTCCTGTTCTTTGTAATTTATTACTTCCTGCCAATTTAGTTGAATGATTACAGACAAATTGCATGAGAAAAATTTGACAAACATATTATATGCATTTTTGCTGCTTATATGTCATTGTTCTTTTAGCCTTTTTCAAAGACAAAATTATGAGTAATTTAGGAATCACTGTAATTTATCATTATGTATTGAAGCATGGTGCTCTCCTCTGTGCTGTTTTTAGCATTTCTATTGTTCTGGAAAGACTAAAAATACATATGACATAAGAATTGAATTAAAAAGTTAAAATTGTATAATTCATTCATAATCATTTCACTTACATTAAGTGTTACTGCATCTGCACTTAAAATAGATAATGCTAAATAAACATAAATGGTACAATTCCTCCTCATACCTAAAATTTTAAATTTTTCTTAGAATGTTTTTAACTGGTAAATAATAAGTAAAATGTAGACTTCAAACACTTGGTCCAGTCTTGTGTTTCCATCCCATTCTTTGTTCTCTGAATTATGTAGCTGAGTCAGCTTGGCATACATTGTCCCATAGTCAGCAAGCTTGTATTCCTTGGGACCCCTAGGCAGACAGTTAATCAAACTTTAGCTTTACTTCAGATTAAACCTCTTTTATTCCTTCTATATTTATTCTGGAAAATGTGTTTGATTTTCTTCAGTCATAATAATTAGTATACGGTATGAAATTGTGTGTATTATTTACCAGTTATAATGTTCTAAAATCATTTAATTCAAGTGGGAGTCAATAAATTAAATAGTTTGATTTTATGGCCTAATTTGTATTATGTATAATGTCTTAGTATTGTCTAGGGTGGATTCTGTGTTTCCAGGTCATCAATTTATCACTTAAAGGTACAATTGAGCGCCTACTATATGCCAGCCAATGCACTTTATTTACCATTTTATCCCCATCATAATAACTGTATGAAAGTGGTGATAAATACATATTTTGTAGGCTGGAAGCCAAATGGATGAAATAAACAGGAATATAAACGCGTGTGAGTAAAACCTAATCATTATGGCTTTGAGTGAAAGCATGGACCCAAGGGAGAGGAATGTATTTAGCAGTGATGGGTTTTATCTGTTGCCATTTATCTACACATTCCAGCTCTCTGCCAGAGACTTCCCTTAGGCTTCTCCATGAGCAGTGAGTCAGCAGACAGAAGTGGAATGGTAGATTACTGGATGGCATTGTCTGATGGAAATGGGCAGCCCCACTGTTCTTCATCTCCACTTGGCTGGAGGTGAGCAAAGAGTTGATGACAGCAAGGCACCCATGAAGTTAAATGAAGGAAGAGGTAAATGGCTTTCATTTTCAAACAGCCTTAGGGAAGCCTGAAGCTTAACTTCAGATGCCAGACCTCAGTTGCACAATATGTTGGGAAGCAAAGGAAAGAACAGAGAAAATCAGAACACAATACATAACATAAATGAGGGCAAGTGTCTTCTCTTTGTTTCTTTTTCGTTTCTGTTCTTTTTTCCCAAAGGATAGAAATGTGGAAATTATCCTGTGAAAAAAGACCCAGAGCTGAAGAAAGAGTTGTTTTGAAAGCAGGCATTATTCTTACTACACCAAAGAATATCTCTCTCTCTCTTCAGGGGCAAAATTGTGGCAGGAAGAAGTCACAGTGAAATAACAGGATGGAAAGGAGGATCATAGTTACACCCTGGAAAACATGTGGAACCTGCCCTGTATAAGGATGCAGTGATCCCCTGTATTCTGAAGGGAGAGGACTCTAGAGACTGCTTCAAATGAGAAAATGAAGTGCTTATATTAACAGAAGGACAGAATTAGTGATGCAGTTTTAAGAGTTGAGAGAAAGACGTCAGTAGACATTTAGGGAAGAACATTCCAAGCGGATGGGACAATGCGTATAGTTTGGAAACAGCAAGAATAAGCGACTGAAATATAAGGAACGAAGTGAAACTCTAGCGTATTACAATTATGGGAGTGGTCCACAGTAAATCACAAGGAGGCACAATAATTGTGGGGAACACTTTGACTTTCATTCCAAGTGTAGTATAAAGTCATGAAAGTCATATTTTGAGTGGGCGAATTATTTAAGAAGAGGCAGTCTGCTTGCCATATAGACTCAAGAAGCAGAGAGATAATAGGTCTCATGCTAGGGTTTGAAAGTCAGCAGTTTCTTAGATTGCTAAAGGTTTTGGGAAAGAGAAAACAAATATGACTTCAAAGCATGGACAGTGCTCTGATTTCTGTGGATTCCCTGAGAATTCTGTGACAATATGATAAAAACAGAGAATAATGTTCAGAAGGAAGTATCTGCAAATTCCTTCACTGTCATGTCATCTTACAAACTTGTCTATGATTTGTCTTGGAGAATAAACTACTAACAAAACAAATTAAGGGACGTTCATAAGAAGTGTGCATGCGCATGTGCACACACACACACACACACATGCACACCACTACCACCACCACAAAAAGATAATGTATTTTGCATATTTTAGTTATAAGAGTAGATTCAAAATTTAAATTGTGTATTTCATACATCAGCAGCAGCACATAGTAGTATCCTATATCATAGATGGGAAATATACAATGTAGGTCTAGGTCAAACACTCTAGGGGAAGATCTGTTATTCTATACATTGTGCTTCAATATGATGAAGAGTTAAATCTTCATCGACAAAGAAAGGAAGTAGTCAAGCATTCTCACCTGGGAAGAAAGGGAAGAAGAGAACACATAAGCTTGTGGGTTATAGGAGATGTCTTCCATTGTCACATGGACCTATCTAGATGTGGTCATGCATGGTGACAACAATGCACCATGCAGGGATTATTTTCCCCTCTCAAACTTCCCCCCAAACTTCTTAGCAGCTTTGGTTTGTATTTTAAAGGTGGAGCAATTATGAATGGCTTGTGTTGTTTGGTATTGGGTTCATCGTCTCCTCATAGAACTCTTTCAACTTTAATAATTGTGGTGTTCCTGGATACTTTCCCTCTCCCACCAGAACTTAGGTTCTTCAAAGGCTGATAATCCCAGCGTACTCACGGTGTCTGATGTATGTCTGGAACACAGGTGATATACACTGCATGATTTTGTGAGTGAACAAAAGGGTATGGCAAAATTCCCAGGGCAGTGTTACTCTCCCTTTCTTTGACACTGCTCTTCCTTATGCAAGAAATGCACAATGTAATTCCTTTCCTGCATTCTGTCAAATGCAGAAGTTGACTGACTAGAAGAAAATGGAGAGTAGAATCCACTTTGAGGATTGCAGGGGAAAAAAAAAAGTCCTGAACTAAAAATGAATAAGCTCTTTGTGGTTTATTCTTTGCATTTTTCAAATGAATGTCTAATTAGCAGCACAAGCCCGGTTTCCTCATTTCTGGATCACCTTTGCATAAGAGAAGGCTTGGTTTGCAGACTCATGGGATATTCTTAGTAAATATTTATTAAATGAACAAAACATCCTGATAGGATTATGTATTGATTTAAAGCTCTGAAAAATACAAAAGCTGCAGCATGATAATAGGTTTAAAAAAAACACACAGCTGTTCTCTTGGGGCAAATGCCAGCATTTATACTGTTCTGTGCTTTATCATAACAGTCTTAGCATTTAGATGCTCTGTATTTCTTTGACCAATGTGAACCTTGTTTGATAAGTGAGATTCTAGGCATAGTAAGAATCAAAAGTTTGATTATGAGTTATTCAGGAAAGAGTCACTGAGCTAGACCAGTGTGAAGCTCTCAGAAAATATTTTGAGCAAAGTGGAAAAGAAAAAAAAAACAGGCTTTCAAAGCCCAGCATTTGCTACTATGTGCTTGACCCACTGTTTGAGCCTGCAATTTCAGATGTTATGCTGGCTCCAATAGAATATAACGCCACTGAAAGAACGGTGTTCACTCGTTGAACTTTTCCTTTTGCTGATAGAATAGAGAGTATAATAGCAAGGGAAATTTTAGGCTGAGACTTTTGCTTCAAAAGACAAAACATGTGGGCTGCTTCTTAGCAGGAGCAAAACACACATTTCAATGGAAAAATGTGGAGTCAGAGGTTACAGTTGCTGTGGTACAGATCCAAACTGGGAAATCAATATCAGGTGATCATTAAATGTGCCCTGAAGAGCATAGAGGACCAGAAAAACAATATTTCAGGACTCTGAAAAAAGTGAGAACAGAAACATTTCCCCTCAAACAGATAAATGTGTCTTTTCTTTTTAACCTCCAAATATAAAGCACGCCACTTGAGCATTGCAAGAAATTATAAGAGAAAGTATCAAAAGGGACAGAGACAGAAACAACCCATTGCCCATCAAGTAAGATGGCCTTAAGTGTTGGTTAAAGAATATTCTGTTTTGAAAAATCAAGCTTCATGATTGATAGGATAGATTAGAAGTTGAGTATTAGAGATAAAGTGGGAAATATTAGGTATATTTGTTGATTGGTGTTATTTACCAAGTTGGAAAATGATATGTATGTAACAATAATTAGTGAAGAAATCATTTTATCATTTTATTAAATATTAAAAAAAAAACCCAGAACAATGACAACAATGTCCTCTCCTGTACCTTATTCTCCTTCCTTAATTTGCTCCTAGAGAGAGGCAAAACCTATTTTAAATAGAGTAGTTTCTATTATGAATAGCCACAAGCCTAACTTGTTGTATATGCTCTTTGAGTGAAATCTGTAAGTAGCAAGTTTTAAGTGTGAGATCATCGAGAAATAGTCTTCCAGTAAAATACTGAGGAGCACAGTTAAATACAATCTAAAATTGCTTGGACAAGTTGTCATTAGAGATGGTCATGACAGCAGCTACCTAACGAGATGCCTTTATGTAAGCTAAATTGCTTTCATATTGTATATAGAACATTCTATTTCCACTAATGATAAGCAGCACATTGAAAGGCTAATGAAGTATGCAAGGCTGAAATAATTTCATTGCCTGGCGAATAATCAGCAATATATAAGGCGTACATTTTATATTAAGAATCTGTAAATGTGTGTAAGTAGAATTTTAAAATTATATTTATCCCAACAGTTACATGCAGGCTAGAATTTGTTTTGTTGAAACTAGCCTTATTCTATAATTAATGACAATTTTTAACAACTGAAATCAAGTAATGGAAACATTTAGATTTAGGGAACTGTTTTCCTTTACGAAGCTCAGCTTTGTTAAAAGTTTCTATGGAAAATGCAGCTTTAATGGCAACTACAGCATCACAGCCTCTCATTTTAAATTAGCAATGCATTAATTAGCAGTACATTGATTAGAATCCAAAGAATTGAATGCCGATGCAGCAGTGAGAGTATGTATATATTAGTACAGGTTTCATAGTGGTTTATTGGCTTTATAATTTCAGAGATTTGTCATCTACCATTAGGTCCTTCTAAGCATAGACACTACCTGGGCAGGCAGAGGGGGTGCTGTGATACATCCTGAAAATATTTCACACATTAGCCAGTTGAGCATGTAGTTAACTTCAGCCCACCTCCCTCATTCGCTAATCTGCTCTTCCAAGGACCAAATATTCTACGAAATATGTGATTGATTCCATATTTTGTTGCTCATCTTGAACTGACTCCATTTAATCTAAACCCGTCTTGTGTTTTGACTTTGCTGTCTCTGTTCTCTAATCCCATATCTTCACTTTTGTACTAGTTTTGTTGCAAATGTATTATTTCTTGATCTCTGACACTTACCATTTAACTATCTGTTATTTTTGCCTCTTTCTGCAAACAAATTCCTTTAAGTACAGTAACTTTGCCACTTTGGAACACCAGGGTTTCTCTACTACAGATTTCCTTTCCTCATAACTCAGCAAATAGCATTTTGTCCCCAAAGGAGCTATCACTGATGTTAGTATATTAATAAGTAGGAAGCTTGGAAGATATAAAGACAGAAAGGAAATATTCATCCTGCATAGATCAGTCCCTAGGAGAATGTGGTCCTAGTGTCGCTGGTAGCTGTCTGGCTACTTTAAAAAGCCATGACAATGTATATTTTCTACTGAATCAGAAACTCTAAAAAGACTCTAGTCTGTGCAAACCTAGCAGCTCTTTTAGGTCCAGGTGTGGGAGCAGAGAAGTCCGATAGGATTTGTTTGAAGATACAGTTTGCACTGTTTCATATAACAGCTACTTACTTGGATGCTCCATCCTTAACTGTCTGGAAGGCACTTTGTAATCTACCAAATCTCCCTAAACTTTGAACTCTGCAAGCAATAACAATGCCTTGCTTGACAATATTATTCCCACTGGTGCAATACTGGCATGAATATTATGGGAGTAACCAACCACTTTCTAAATGACTCTAAGGCCTAATGATAACATTAAGAGCCTATGACTAGATAGGTCCTAGAGGAGAACTAAATACTAGTATTCTTTTAAATGGACATAGTATTAAAATGACACTCAATTACTCATTTATTGTTCAGAGCATCCCTCAATACTTATTAGAGCTTTTCCTTAAAGTAGGTAACACTTAGCACACAGAGACTCTCAGTTGAACAAAGGGCAGTAAATAAGAGACTTTGGCATTCTCAGTTTTAAAGGGTGTGTGTGTGTGTGTGTGTGTGTGTGTGTGTGTGTGTACCTTATCTCAGACTTAGGGATTGTCTTAGTTAGGGTCTTATTGCTGTGAACATGACCAATGTAAGTTTTATAAAGGACAGCATTTAATTGGGGCTGGCTTACAGGTTCAGAGGTTCAGTCCAATATCATCAAGGCCAGGAACATGGCAGCATCACAGCATCCAGGCAGGCATGATGTAGGAGGAGCTGAGTTCTACATCTTCACCCAAAGGAAGCCAGGAACAGACTGAGCATCCTCAGGCAGTTCGGAAGAAGGTCTCCAAGCCCACCCCCACAGTGACACACTTCTCCAACAAGGCCACACCTTCTAATAGTGCCACTCCCTGGGCCAAGCATATACAAACCATCACATTTCACTCCCTGGCCTCCATGGGCTTGCTCAAACACGAGTCTATGGTGGCCCTACCTAAACATAGTATAATAAAAACATACATTTAGTCCAACTTCCAAAGTCCCTGTAATCTATAGCAGTATCAACAATGTTAAAAGTCCAAAGTTCAAAGTCTCTCCTGAGATCCATCCAATCACCTAACTGTAATCTCCGAATAAAGACAGGCAACCAGCTGGGCAAACTCCAAACTCCGCCATCTCCATGTCTGATATCAAAGCAGTCTTCAGATCTCCAACTCTTATTTCTTCTTTGTTGACTGCAAAAAACTTTTTTCTCCTGAGCTGGTTCTACTCCCTGTTAGCAGCTTTCCTCAGCAGATAGGTCATGGCATCTTTAACATCTTTTTGTCTCCAAGGCAGTTTGTTTCAATGTCTTGAATCCACACATGATCCTCCAAAGGGCTGGCTTCATTTCTCCAGCTTTGCCATCTGTAGCACTCAGTTTGATCCACTCTACTGCCTCAGCTGTTCTTGGTGATCACCCCATGGTACTGGCATCTCCAATACACTGGGATCTTCTGTTGCAACTAGGTTTCACCAGAAGCCTCTCACGGGCTCTCTTCATAGTACCAAGCCTCAACTCCTTTGCCTGACCCCTTCAGTCCTGGGCATCAATTGCAACTGAGGGTGCACCTTCACCAATGGCCTTCCACTTCCTCTCACAGTGCCCAGCCTCAGCTGCTCTTCATGACCCCTTCATGCCTTCAAAACCAGTACCACCTGGGTGACCCTTACACACTACCAAGTCCAGTCACAGGGCAAGGTACAACTTTGGCATCTCTGAAACACAGCTCTCAAAAAACACTTCCCAGAAGATTTTGCCTCAGTGATGCTGATCTCTTTCTTAGCTCCAGCTAACCAGCATCAATTGTCTCCTTCTCCTCTTGAATATAAAGCCAGAGACACATGGCTGAAGCTGCTGAGTTCTGCTGCTTACAGGAACGGGAACATGGCCCCCTTGTTCTATTACATTATCCTTGCTTCCTCTTTTCTAACTCCTTCACTGCCTAAGTTTGGCTGTCCCGGATCTTGCTCTGTAGATTGACATTGAATATAGAGGTCTGTGTGCCTGTCTCCTGGGATTAAAGGTTTGTACTAAGTTGTCTGGAGCTAACTTAGCTGAGTGGGATCTTGTCCCAAAGTCATTACTTCCTTAATTCAATTTAATATCTTTTAACACAAGATTCAGCTCCGTTTTCCTTCTGGGTGTCCCTTTAATACTTGAACCATATATTTTGTATTTTTCCTTTCTTAACTTCCCTTTTTTCATTAAAATGCTCTTCATGAGACTTAACCAGAGAACAATGTCTATGATGGGCATTTCTGAGACTTCCTTTGTCAATGTAATTAATCTGAGTCTTTTCAACTTAGCCTCAGGCAGACCCTTTAGACAAGAGCAAAAAGCAGCCAAATTCTTCACCAAAATACCACAAAAGCAGTCTTTATAGCACACACAGAAATTCTTCTTTTCTGAAACATCTCGGGCTAGTCCTGCACAATTCAAATCACTCTCAGTAACAAAGACTTTAACATTCCTACTAAGAGAGCCCATTAAGCCCTATTTAAAGCATTCCACTGCTTTCCAAATCCAAAGTCCCCAAATCTACATTCTTCCAAATATAAGCATGGTCAGGCCTATCACAACAATACCCAGTCCCTGGTACCAACTTCTGTCTTAGTTAGGGTCTTATTGCTATGAACAGACACCATGACCAATGTAAGTTTTATAAAGGGCAACATTTAATTGGGCTGGATTACAGGTTCAGAAGTTCAGTCCATTAATATCAAGTCCAGGAGGATGGCAGCATCACAGCATCCAGGCTGACATGGTATAGTTGTGTGGGAGAACAACTCACCAGTATAGGCTCTACTCTCAAGAGTAGTCAGGTAATACAAGCTGGAACCAATGGGGGGAAATAAGAGATAAAAACATCTCAAAGTTGGATGAATTGGAATTGGCATGTTTGATGAGAGATATGTGAGAATTGGGGGAGGGGAGAATATGAAAGTTTGAAAGAATTAATAAAACTACTAATTTAAACAATGGAGCCTTCAGTCTCTTTTTTTCTAATCCCAAATCTGTTACAAAGCAATATGAATTTGATAGCCCCGATATTCAGTCATTCTTTATGATAGTCTATTTTACTCTATCTCCTTATCTACCAGTAGGGATTATATATTCTCTACTTTCAATTCCTGAATGATTTTGTTCATATTCATATGTGGTGGTTTGAATAAGCTTGGCCCAGGGAGTGGCAATATTAGGATATGTGGCCTTGTTGGAGTAGGTATGGCCTTATTGGAAGAAATGTGTCTCTGTGGAAGTGGGCAATGAGACCCTCCTCCTAACCACATGGGAGAAGGTTACCTAACCACATAGAAGACTGCTTCTATCAGCCTTCAGATGAAGATGTAGAACTCTCAAGAAATCCTACACCATATTTGCCTGGATGCTGCTATGTTCCTACCTTAATGACAATGGACTGAACCTCTGAAGCTGTAAGCCAGCCCCAATTAAATGTTGTTCTTATGAGAGTTGCCTTGGTCATGGTGTCCATTCACAGCAGTAAAACCCCAACTAAGACATCATATTATGTGTAAATAAGGAAAAGTATTCTATTCTATGCCACTTTCATACTACATCTCATAACAAATATAGCATGTGGTGAGGAACGTAGGTGAGCTCTACATTAAGCAATTTTCCTCAATCTTTGCTGACACTAATTCTGTCTGTAATTTTGGTCAGTTATAACATTGACTCTCTAAAATTTTCATCAAGTCCATGTTAGGGATTTGGTCCCAGAAGACTGCACCCTATTTTAGTCTTTAGAGAATGCTTTTCAACCTGTGGGTCACAACTCTTCTCAGGGTCTAACACCTATTTCCCCAGAGATTGCCTAAGACTATCTGTAAATAATATTTTTTTCATTAGGATTCATAACAGTAGCCAAATTACAGTTATGAAGTAGCGACCAAAGTAACTTTTTGGTCAGGAGTCAGCACAACATGAGAAACTGTAGAAAAGTATGGAAACATTAGGAAGATTGAGAACTACTTGCTTAAAAGAAGATTGGGATCTCTCAGACTTTTGGTAGATAAGCAATCAGGGTTTATTTCTTGGGTTTGATAGTCTGCTAGGGTGGTTTACAAAACAAAAAAGCATATTTACAATTTATTCTAAATGATACAGTCAAGTGGTAGAATCCCGAGGGATGCCATGGCACCAAGTATACCATTCAGACTCCATGTCTGGATCCTCTGCTCTTCTGGAACTTCTAGGCTGCCAGTGAGGAAACTCTATGGACCTAATTATCTAGACTATGATGGAGATGTTATTATATAAGTATGATTGACCAAATCATTGACGCCTAATAATAGCATTTCTAGTTTTTCTCTCCTCCCAAAAGTCTAAAGGTTCTAACTTTCTGAACACATGATCTAGTATTTTGGAGGTTTCCTTCCTTGAAATATTTACAAAGGCTAATTTACCAACATAAATTCAAATTGATTGACATGTTCTTATAGAGAATATGAAAAAAATTTTTCTTCACTTTACTCTCTCAGTACAAACTGCTCTCTAAGATGCTACTATAGGATATTACTACTCTTTTAGTGTCTCTGGCCAGAAGCCAGAGGTGAAGACTAAAAATTTATGTATTATGTCATAAGATTGCATTGTACTTTAAATTAATCTGTTTTTTCTTTTTGTTATTATTCTGAACTAGTTTTGCAATCACTCCAAGCATAACATACAATTCATTACTCTCTCTCTCTCTCTCTCTCTCTCTCTCTCTCTCTCTCTCTCTCTCTCTCTCCTCCTGTATGATAATGTAAACTTGGAACACAAATATTTAATGGGTGTTTGAAGAATGAATATATTCCTGTTCAAAAGTATCCCTATTACTATCATATCTTGGGCATGAACAGGAACCCAAAGAATGTAATGTGACAATTAATAGATCATTAATTAATAGAACATTAAATAGTAAACTTTGTAACAGTCACAAACTCTCCTAGCTGGAGGACTATAGCACAGGTTCCTCTTAACCTTAAGTTTCAAGATTGTCAAGGAAGTTAATGGCCACAGTGATGTGTGGGCCCCTGAGGCCATAGTGATCTGTGAGTTCCTGTCCTAACCATTTGGATGCAGTATCTCTGTTGTGGAGTCCCAATAGGTATATTTAAAAAACTTCCTTCATGAAGTCTTGGAAAGATCAGGAATTCAAGGCCCATACCTAAACACAGTAAAAGCAATATAGAGCAAACCAGTAGCCAACATCAAACTAAATGAACAGAAACTTAATACAATCCAACGAAAATCAGGGATTAGACCAGGCTGCCCCCTCTCTCCCTACCTATTCAATACAGCACTTGAAGTCCTAGTCAGAGCAATTCAATAACCAAAAAAAGGTCAAAGGGATAAAAGTTGAAAAAGAAGAAATCAAAATATAATTATTTGTAGATGATATGATAGTATACTTAAGTGACCCCAAAAATTCCACCAGAGAGCTCCTAAACCTGATAAACAACTTCAGCAAAGTGGCTGGGTATAAAATTGACTCAAAAAAATCTCTATCCTTCCTCTTCTCAAGAATAAACAAGCTGAGAAAGAAATTAAGGAAACAGTACCATTTATAATAGTCATAAATAGTATAAAATACCTTGACTGTAACTAAGCAAATGAAAGAACTTTATCACCAGAACTTCAAGTCTCTGAAGAAAGAAATCAAAGAAGATATCAGAAGACCTCCCATGCTCATGGACTGGCAGAATTAATATAGTAAAAATGGTCATACTGCCCAAAGCAACCTACAACTTCAATGCAATCCCTATGAAAATTCGAACTCAATTCTTCATAGAGTTAGAAAGAGCAATTTGCAAATTCATTTGGTATAACAAAAAAACCATGATAATGAAAATTATTCTTAACAATAAAGGAACTTCTGGGGGAATCACCATCCCTGACCTCAATCTGTACTACAGAGTGATAGTGATAAAAATTGTATGGTATTGGTACAGAGACAGGCAGGTAGATGAATGGAATGGAACTGAAGACTCAGAAAGGAACCCACACACCTATGGTCACTTGATCTTTAACAAAGGAGCTAAAACCATCCAATGGATAAAAAGATAGCATTTTCAACAAATGGTGCTGGTTCAACTGGAGGTCAGCATTTAGAAGAATGCAAATCAATCTATTCTTTTCACTCTGTACAGAGCTCAAGTCCAAGTAGATTGAGGACCTCCACATGTAACTGGGCACACTCAAACTAATAGAAGAAAAGTCAGGAACACACATAGTCACTGGGGAAAATTTCCTGAACATAACAACAATGACTTATGCCCTAAAATCAAGAATCAACAAATGGGAACTCATAAAATTGTAAAACTTCTGTAAGGCAAAGGACACTGTTAATAGGACAGTGGCAAGAAACAGATTAGAAAAAGATCTTTACCAATCCTACACCTGATAGAGGACTAATATATATATATTCTTGAGATATATATATCTCAAGAAGTTAAACTCTGAGAATCAAATAATCCTATTAAAAATGAGGACAGAGCTAAACAAAGACTTCTCAACTCAGGAATACTGAATGACTGAGAAGCACCTAAAGAAACTTTCAAAATCCTTAGTCATCAGGGAAATGCATATCAAAACAACCCTGAGATTCCACCTCACCCCAGTGAGAATGGTGAAGATCAAAAACTCAGGTGACAACAGATGTGGAGATGTGGAGAAAGAGGATCACTCCTCCATTGTTGGTGGGATTGAAAACTGGAACAACCAGTCTGGAAATCAGACTGTCAGTTCCTCAGAAAATCGGACATAGTACTACCTGAGGACCCAGCTATACCACAACTAGGCATATACCCAAAAGATGTTCCAACATATAACAACACATGCTCCACTATGTTTGTAGCAGTCTTATTTATGATAGCCAGAAGCTGGAAAGAACCCAGATGTCCTTCAGCAGAAGAATAGATACAGAAAATATGGTACATCTACACAATGGAATACTACTCAATTATTAAAAACAATGACATCAGGAAATTCAGAGGTAAATGGATGGAACTAAAAAATATCATTCTGAATGAGACAACCCAGTCACAAAAGAATATACATGGTATGCACTCACCAATAAGTGGATATTAGCCCAAAAGCTCAGAATACCCAAGAAACAATTCACATACTCAATGCTCAAAAAGAAGGAAGGCAAAAATGTGGATGTTTCATTCCTTCTTATATAGGAGAACAAAATACTCATGGGAGGAAATATAGGGACAAAGAGTGGAACAGGAACTGAAGGGAAGACCATCCAGAGACTGCCCCACCTGGGGATTCATCCACATGCAGCTACCAAACCCAGTCACTATTGCAGATGCCAAGAAATGCTTGCTGACAGCCTGATATGGATGTCTTCTGAGAGGCTCTGCCAGAGCCTTACTGATACAGATGAGGATGCTTGCAGCTAACCGTTGGACTGAGCATGAGGACCCCAATGGAGGAGTTAGAGAAAGGACTGAAGGAGCTGAATGGGTTTGCAATCCCATTGGAAGAACAACAATATCCACCAACCAGAGCTCTCAGAGCTCCCAGGGACTAAACTCCCACCAATTAGTACATGTGGAGGGATCCATGGCTCCAGATGCATATGTAGCAGAAGATGCCATTGCCTGTAATCGGTAAAAGGAGAAACCCTCGGTCCTGTGAAGGCTCATTGCCCCAATGTAGTGTAATGCCAGGATGTTGAAGTGGGAGGGGGTGGAATGGAGTGAGAGTATCTTCATGGAAGCAGGGGGAAGGAGGATAGGAGAAGGGGGAAAGGAGATTACATTTGAAATGTAAATGAATAAAATATCCAATAAAAATCCCTAAATAATTATCACTATCATCTATCTATGTTAGGGAACAGAAGCACAGATAGAAGATGATACTTTATATTACTGACTTAAGTGATTTAAGTGATGGAGTAAGTTGAGAATGTTGAGAAAATCCTGAGGTAGGTCTTCATTTGAGCTTATGTTTAGTGATGCAAATCAGCATCCAACACTTGGAGAAAAAGGAAGAGCAAGATGCCAAGGATGAGAGGGAAACTGTGTCAAAGTTCACTTCTCAGTTTCCACCCTGACATTGCCTTTTATCCTTCTAAATGATAATGTTTCTTAATAATTTCTTTTTTTTATTATTATTATTAACTTGAGTATTTCTTATATACATTTCGAGTGTTATTCCCTTTCCGGTTTCCGGCAAACATCCCTTCCCCTCCCTTCCTTATGGGTGTTCCCTCCCAACCTCCCCCATTGCTGCCCTCTCCCCAACAGTCTAGTTCACTAGGGGTTCAGTCTTAGCAGGACCCAGGGCTTCCCCTTCCACTGGTGCTCTTACTAGGATATTCATTGCAACCTACGAGGTCAGAGTCCAGGGTCAGTCCATGTATAGTCTTTGGGTAGTGGCTTAGTCCCTGGAAGCTCTGGTTGGTTGGCATTGCTGTACATATGGGGTCTCGAGCTCCTTCAAGCTCTTCCAGTTCTTTCTCTGATTCCTTCAACGGGGGTCCTGTTCTCAGTTCAGTGGTTTCCTGCTGGCATACGCCTCTGTATTTGCTGTATTCTGGCTGTGTCTCTCAGGAGCGATCTGCATTCACATTTTGATCATCCGTCTTGAGTTTCATTTGTTCTAGGCATCTAGGGTAATTCAAGCATTTGGGCTAATAGCCACTTATCAATGAGTACATACCATGTATGTCTTTCTGTGATTGGGTTAGCTCACTCAGGATGATAGTTTCCAGTTCCAACCATTTGCCTCTGAATTTCACAAAGTCATTGTTTTTGATTTGAGTAATATTCCATTGTGTAGATGTACCATTTTCTGTATCCATTCCTCTGTTGAAGGGCATCTGGTTCTTTCCAGCTTCTGGCTATTATAAATAAGGCTGCTATGAACATAGTGGATAATGCGGTCTTTAAAAAAGATAATGCAGTGGCTTTATGATTTCATTTACAGAAAATAATACAGATAGTTTTCTTTTGAACACCTATGTTTATTATATATTTCCAGCTAAGACAGCCTTGACATGTCAGTAGACGGAATCTTTGAGATTGCTTGCGAGATATTTATAAATTGTACCTAGCATGTTATAAAAAAATTGTTATTTACAGGATGTTTTCAACACCGGGGAAAAGTACTCACTACCTCTGATAATCTGTTGATATCCTGAGACCCATGAATATTTTATAAATTAGGATAAACATTCTAAGACTTTGAAGAACTGGAAGATTAACTTTTAAGCTCATTAGTTCTGTAAGTGGCTAATGCCCAGTGGCTAAAAATAGACTGAGAAGGTCTGTTTACTTAGCACATTGAGAATTTTTCCTTTTCTTCTTTTTGATGATAGTATTTTATTATATAATACAAAATTTAAATTGAAATATATTTTCAATGTATTTTCCCCTCTCTCAAGACTTTCCAGATCCTCTCACTACCCTCTCAACTTTAAGTTTTTTCTTTAAAGCAAACAAAAAACTAATATAACAACAAAAACCACCAAAATTAAGAAAACAAAATATCTCCCACCCCAAAAAAAAATAAAACACCAACATTAACCAAATAAACATACACACACACACACACACACACACACACACACACACACACACCTGTATATCCATTATATATTGGTCATCTACTCATCTACTACTAAACATGAGATCTGTCCTGGAGTGGTTATGATATACTCAATGTCATTCAATTAGGAAAAAAAGTGATTTTCTTTCTCCTAGAGACAGTTCAGTTGTTTCTCTTTACCCCAGTGGCTAGGTTTTCATTCATTCCCTTACTTTTTTTCAATAATATGAGATCAAGCCCATACTGAGACTGCTTTAGTGACTAAGAACTAGAGAGCTAAAATAAAACCAAATATTACTGGTCTAAAAACAAACAAACAAAACGTACCAACTAAAATCCTCCTAATGATATCCTGCAATATTCATAATCAGTGTCTTGTGCATCCATCCTTAGAGCGGCTCTTTCTGCAACAGATGGGAACAAAGACAGAGACTCACGACTAGATATCACATAAAATAAGAAACCTTGGGTCACACAACTCTAAATAGAATGTCTCTATCAATTCAATCCCCTTAGAGCTCAGGAAATCCCACATAAGAGACAGCAGAAGGAGTAGGGGAGACAGAGGGTATAAAGAAGGCCAGGAAAACAAAGCCCTCTAAAGAAAGTGAGAAAAGTTTAAATGAACTCCCAGACACTGAAGCAGCATAGAACCTTCCTAGGTCCACACCAGGTCCTCTGCATATATCCCATAGCTTTCAGTTCAGCACTTTTATGGGACTCCTGAATGCGTAAATGAGCAGGTCTCCGATTCTTGTTCCTTCTCTTAGAGCTTTATTATTTTTCTGTTAGCTTATCTTGTCCAACGTTGATATGATGTTTTGGTTTTATCTTATATTTATTTGGTTATTTGGTTTGTTGCTCTCTCTTACAATCCTTTTCTTTTTCTAATAAAAGATTGGAGAGGAGAAGAACTGGGAGAAGTAGAAGGAAGGGAAACTATTCAGATTATACTGTGTGAGAAAAGAGTCTATGTTTAATAAGAGAGAAATGTATATAAGGAACTAAAACACAATAAGATAAAACAAAAACTACCACATTGAAGTTGGACAAGATAAACCACCAAACCCATTCATTTGCACACTCAAGAATCATATAAGAACACTAAACTGGAATCCTGGAAATAATAAAGGCAAACCCATGCAGGCCCTGTGCATGCTGCTTCACTCTTTGTGAGTTCATATGAACTTGACTCATGCGCACTTACATTTTCTTGTTTTCTTGGTGTCCTCCATTCACTCTGTCTCTTACATTCCTTCTGCCTCCTCTTCCTCAGAGTTTCCTGACCTCTGAGGGAAGGTATTTGATGGAGAGATCACTTTTAGGGCTGACTTAGTTCCAAGGTCTCTCTCTTAGTTAGGGTCTTATTGCTGCGAACAGACACCATGACCAGTGCAAGTTGTATAAAGGACAGCATTTAACTGAGGCTGGCTTATAGGTTCAGAGGTTCAGTCCATCATCGTCAAGGTGGGAGCATGGCTGCATTCAGGCAAGCATGATGTAGGAGGAGCTGAGTTCTATAACTTCACCCAAAGGAAGCGAAGAACAGACTGAACATCTTCAGGCAGTTAGGGGGAGGGTCTCCAAGCCCACCCCCACAGTGACACACTTCCTCCAACAAGGCCACACTTTCTAATAGTGCCACTCCCTGGGCCAAGCATATGTAAACCATCATATATGCATACTATCTGGCTATGGGTCTCGATATTTGTTCTCATCTGCTGTAGGAGAAAACGTCTTTGAAAATGGATGAGCAAGACTTGGTCTATGAGTGTAGCAGAATATAATTAGGAATCATTTCATCACTATATTTTTTCCTTTTGTATAGATCAGTATGATTTGGCTTTATTCTAGGTCTCTGGATTATCTAGTCTCAGGTTCTTGATCACTCCGTCCATGCCGAGTATGGGTTCCATCTCATGGAGTGGGCCTCTAGTCAAATCAGTTTTCGATTGGTCACTCCCATAAGCTTTGTGTCACCATTGCCCTATCATATCTTGTGGGCAGAATACTATTGTAGATAAAGGGTTTATGACTGGCTTGGCGTTTATATTTCCATTTTAAGAGTGTTCAGAGTGCCTCCCAATATCAAACGTGCTGGATTGTAGAAATGACATCATTATGTAGGCAACAGTTCAACATCTCCATTTTCAGTGAATTAAGTGTTACCTTCAACAATGGGATCTTGCTGTCAATTTGTGGAAAGGAATCTATAGTCTTGGAAAGACCTTGGATTGTGTGGGAATTCCTGTATGGCACCTTTGGCCAACAACTTGATTAGATGTAACCTAATCTTGGTGCTAGAGACTTTGGTGATACAAGACAGCCAGTTACATCAGCAATTTCTTTTAGATTGCCTTCATATGTGTAGATATATTAAAAAGTTTCTACTATATTATATGTCCATACTACCCTTCCAATGCCCCCTAATTGTAGCTCTTTTCTTGTATTCCCTCTTACAACCCCTTATCCCTCTCCACTTATTTCTTCCTTTCCAGCACCCCATCCATTTATAACTATCTACTCTGTTTCTCTTTCCTAATGAAACCTATCTGTTCCCTCTAGCTCTTTACACCTACCCTCTGTGGTTCCAGGGATTGTAGCTTGATTATCATTGGTGTCCCAGCTACATATAAGCGAACATACCTTATTCGTCTTTCTGAGTCTGAGATAAATCAGAATGATTTTCTTCCATCTATTTGCCTAAAATTTTCATAATTTAATTTTTTTGACAGTTGAGTAGTACTCCATTGTGCAAATGTGCTACATTTTGGTTATGGATTCTTCTGTTGGGGGACATCTAAGTTGCTTCAAATTTCTGGTTCTTATAAGTAGAGTAGTAATGAACATGGTTGAGCAAGTAAGTGTCCTTATGGTATGATGAAGCATTCTTTGGATGTATACCCAAGAGTGGTATAGCTAGATCTTGAGGTACATCAATTGTTACCTTTCTAAGGAACTGTCACACTGATTTTCATAGTCAGTGAATGAATTTGCATTCCCATTACCAATGTCCTATTGTTTCTCTGATAATCCACATTCCTGCCAGCATAAGCTGTACTTGTTTTGTTGATCTTAGTCATTTATACAAGGAGAAGATGAAATATCAGAGTAGTTTTGATTTACATTTCTCTTATGGTTAAGGAGGTTGAACATTCCCTTAAGTATTTCTCAGCAACTTAAGTTTCCTCTTTTGAGAATTCTGTTTAGATCTGTATCCCATTTTTAAATTGGGATATTTGTTTTTTTGATATCCACTTTCTTGAGTTCTTTATATATTTTGGGCATTATCCTTCTATTGGATATGTAGTTGGCAAAATTATTTTGACATACTGTAGGCTGCCTGAAGGACAGTGTCCTTTGCCATGAAGAAACTTCTTGGATTCATGAGGTCCCATTTTTAAATGTTAATCCAAGTTTCTGTGCTAATGGTGTTTCATTTGGAAAGACTTTTCCTGTGCCAATAAATTCATGATGGTCACTTCCTTTTGTTGTATCAGGTTCAGTTTATCTTGTTTTAGGGAGTGGTCTTTGATCCATTTGGAGTTGAATTTTATACAGGGTGGTAAGTATGGATCGATTTGGATTCTTCAACATGCCACCATATGGTTTGACCAGCAACACTTGTTGCAGATGATATCTTTTTTCCACTATGTATTTCCAGTTTCTTTATTAACACAAAAGAAAAAAGAAAGAAAGAAAAACCAACCAACCAATCAAAAACAAAAACAGATGCCCAAAGGTGTGTAGATGTTTTGCTTGCTTATTTGTTGTCATTGTTGTTTTGGGAGTTTCTTTTTTGTGTGTTTGTTTTACAATACCATCTTGTTTTTTTATTATTATACCTCTGTGGCACAACTTGAAATTAGGAATGGTGACATCTCCAGAAGTCCTTTCATTATTCAAGTTGTTTTAGCTCTTCTGGATTTTAGTGTTTCCTTATGGAGCTGAGTGTTATCCTTTCAAGATCTGTGAAGAAGCATGTTGGAATTTAATGGGGATTACATATTACATTGAATCTGTAGATCACTTTTGGTAAGATGGACATTTTATTATATAACACAGGATATCTTCCCATGCTCTGGTATCTTTGTCAATGACTTGCATTTTTTTTAAAAAAATCAATCAAATCTTTTATTTGCTTTCTTAGAGTTACCCAGAGGTATTTTATATTATGGAGGCTATTGTGAAAGGTGTTGTTTCCTTGACTACTTTGTTAGTGTATTGCGTACTTAGGAGGGCTACTGATAGTGTGTGTGTGTGTGTGTGTGTGTGTGTGTGTGTGTGTGTGTGTGTTTGTATCATGCTACTTTGCTTAAAATGTTTATAAGCTGTTTGAGTTTCCCAGTGAAATGTTTTGGGTCACTCCTGTATACTAGTATTATATCACCTGGAAATGATCCATATTTGACTTTTTCCTTTCCATGCGGTATCCACTTGATCTCTTTCAGCTGCTTTATTGCTCTAGCTAATGCTTCAAGTACTATATTGAAGAGGCATGGAGAGAGTGGACAGCCCTGTCTTGTTCCTGATTTTATTGGGATTGCCTTGAGTATTTCTCCATTTAAGTCAATGTTGGCTATGGACTTACTGTAAATTGCCTTTACTATCCCTTGTATTCATAATTTCTCCAGAACTTACATCATCAAGCCATGTTGGATTTTTTTCAAAGGCCTTTTCTGCATTTAATGAAATGATCATGTGTTTTTTAGTTTGTTTATATGGCAAATTACATTGATAGATTTTTTTTATATGTTGAGCCATCTCTGCATCTCTGGGATGAAGTCTACTTGATTACGGTGGATGATTTTTTTTTTTTTGGTGCATTCTTGAATTTTGTTTGAAAGAGTTTTATTGAGAATATTTGCATCTATGTTCATAAGGGAAGTTGGTATGTAATTCTTTCATGGATCTTTAAAATGAATTGGGCGATTTCCCTCTGTTTTTGTCTTATGGAATGATTTGAGGAATATTGGCATTAATTATTCTTTGAAAGGAGCATTTTCCCCTTAATTTTCACTTATGTTTATCTGTTTCACTTTTAAAAATGTTTCTGAAATTGCCTGAACATTGCTCAGGAATGTTGACAGAAGCAAAGGTATGATTTCATATTTGTGGTATCCTATACCAGAAAGAAATATTAAGGTGATATTCATGGTATAAGGAAAGAGGAATAAATATTCTCTCAAAAGCCATAAAGTTCTCCCTTCAATAAGAGTGTGAAGGGATGAATAGCTTGATTTCATGGCAGTTAAGTTGTACTGTTAGACACAAAGGGTGGGAAAATGTAGGTATGATGATGTAGGAAAGTCACAAATATGAATGCAAGGCTATGCCTAACCAACTCATGAAGGGAGAAACAAAAATGATTCAAGAAAATTGATGCCACATGTGAGTTCATTTCCACTGACACCTGCGATTCTGTCCACTTAAATGATCCTAAAATGAATTTTTAATAGAAGTGTTAATTGTAAAGCATGTCTTTTTAACAAAGTCACACACAGTCCTTTATGAAGCACAGATCATCAATTTGTGATACACATTTAAGTAGGAAAAAAAGAAAGCACTGTAAATTGCAAATGAAGACAGCCTTAATCCAAAATCCTCCCTGTTAGGCAGAGCTTTCTCTACATCGCCAGTAATCCCTACTTTTTAAAAATTAAACAGAGGAATAGTGTTTGGCCCAGCTGTAAGTTTACTCAAGAGCTAAAACCCAGGTTTTGGTAATGTAGTGCCCTCTCCACATCCCATGAAAATGACCCTCATCTAATGTAATTATGATACAAATACATTTCCTATTCTATCCACACACACACTCCGCCATGAATCTCTGCTTTATAGCCAACCGGGTGAAAATTTTAGCTATTTTGGATAAGTGAGTACATCCTACAGGAATGAAATGAAGCTTATTTAACCTGAAAATGCTGCTGAGTATTCTTTTATGACAGTCAATAAAAGGACTACAGCATTAATCAATAAAGACCTTGAATTGCTCTTTTGATAATGAAAACATTTAACTGCGATTGAAGGTGTTTCCCTGGAACTTTGCATTTGACATAGACCCTGCCTGACCCCCATAATGAGTTTTAAATATTTGGCTTGAATTGATTGAATGTAAGTTTTTAAATGTTAAATCATGCTAGTTTTTCACAGAAGCATATAAAGTCTTAGGGTAACAGAACAGACCAGAGGGAGGAATAGAGGGAGGGGGATAGGTAGTGTGTGTGTGTGTGTGTGTGTGTGAGAGAGAGAGAGAGAGAGAGAGAGAGAGAGAGAGACTAGGAAAAGTATATTGGGGATAGTTGTGCAGGGAAGTAGAAGCAGGTGGATCTAGAGGTCAACGATGTCTCTGATGAATTTCACAATAGTTTTATGTATAGAAGAGGCTTTTGCATGTTTCACTCTTCTCTTGTGCCTTTTCATTTTATTATTTTTTAATATTGTGCTTTTCATTCATTAAAATATAAAATTGAAATACAAATATTTTGAGTAAAAATATCTTCTGTCTAGCAAGTAGGTGTGAAAAGTGAATGGCCTGAGAGTAATAAGTTCTATTCTGTTTTTAGAACACACTGCGAGTTTTAGCTGCAGAAATGGCAGTGAGAAAGACAGGAACTATTTGAAGCATTTGATGTGAAGAGTGGCTGCACCGTCTTGACATTTTATTGAAATTAAACGCATGTGACAGAAGTAAAATATTTCCAGTTCAGTTGTTCATCCTCATTGCATCAGCGTAACCAGTGGCTGTCCCTTACCGGTCTTTGCTCTTCTCACTATGACAAAATTACACCAATTTGTGTTTATGGATGAGCAATAAACCTGTTTGTGGCAGCTCCACATTGTTTACTTTTAGCTTCAACTTTTGCTTAAAGTTCCAGGGGTCTCCTACTCAGAGCCCATGGGCTGTACACAGTCCAGGAGAACAAGGAACATAGCCCAAAAACAAAATTGGTAGCCATACTTAAAAGCATTATGGGGATTTTGTTTTGTGATTTTTAAAATATCAATTGTGCTGTTCTTGAGTGTGAAATTTGTGGACCACAAAGGCATGTCTCAGCGTCAGAAGGTTAGATTCACCTAAAAGCCAGCTCCCATGTTGGCACCTAATCCCTTGTCATTACTTGGCAGATGGTTTGGTTTCATTTGTTTTGTTGTTGCTGTTTTGTTTTGTTTTGTTTTTCCAGAAACAAGTAAGGATGATCTTAGCAATTTACGGTAATAGAATTCTTACTTAGTTTTGTTTGCCATAAGATTTGTTGGGCACTTGTCATACAAGCAATTTTAGCCCATGTTTTCTTCTTTTATTCAATAAACAAGACCATCCTCTAAATGCTAAGCTGCAGAAGCTGATTTTGAAAAAAAAATAACCTCTGAGAAGGGCATATTCTGATAAATGTATTATGAATGTTAAGAAAAATAAATGGAATTAAGGTCTAACATCAATATACAGAAGCAAATATAGACACTTGATATAACTTAACATGAATGAATTAAGAAGGACATTGCTTAATGGTACAGCACTTATATAAGACTCTGGTCTTAATCCCTAAAACTACAGAGCTGAGGAGGAGGGCATGATGGAGCAGAAGATGTTGGTGATGAAAACATTGTCATTTGTAAATGTCAATTTTATTTGCCAAATATAATTGTTGCTTCAGAGGCTTACTGCTGAATAAACTCATGCTTTTTAGCTTTTTCAGAACTCTGGATGGCTGATTCAACTCAACTGTTCTGGACCAAATTCCTCTACAAGCTGACTGATTCAATCTGGCTTCTCCCAGGTTCTAACTGAATTGCTATGCTTGGCCTGATACTAATTTAGGCAATATGTTCTAATCTGGCTCTTCTGTCTTAACCTACAACCTATATCTGTAAAATTGTCCTAGTAAAATTGCTCTCTCTCTCTCTCTCTCTCTCTCTCTCTCTCTCTCTCTCTCTCTCTCTCTCTCTCTCTCTCATCTCCTGTCTGTCTTTGTGAGAGTTGGGTGTATTCTATCCTATCTCTGACTCATTCTATCAAATTGATTAATCAATTTGTCTGCCCCTCAAGTAGATTGCATTTTCAAACATGGCTATTTCCTTCTACACACTAACTGCACCTTCATTGTTTAGGATAAAAGGTGTGTACTAAGGGCATATCTATATTCCAGCCAGAGGGATTAAAGGTGTAGCATTCTAGCTGGATCACAGAAAACTAGAAGGTCTTTGGTTATAACCCTTTGTCAGGATAGTCTTGTAGCTAGATTAAAATCTCTCTACAGTTATTACTGGGTAATCACATCTGAGAACATCATGATGAATTCTGAAAAGCTTTCCCAGGAAATTCTGCAGTTTCCCAGGAAGTACCACTGACATCAATAAACTTATTTAGTGGTCATCTACTTATTGACCATTAATTACTGTAGCCAATAATTTTCTCACTCTTTGCTGACTGGCTTTGTATATAGTTGAGTTGAAGCTTGGGGTCATTGAGATGTTAGGACTTAGAAATTCTTAGGATACCTGAACAGAAGCCTAAGCATAGCTAATTATAGACAGTCAAGTACATCTGTGGGTGTTTAAAACTCTGGCGATGATTTGTTCTTTACAACTCCATCTAGACTTCTCATTTTCAAGTTTCCTTCTAAACTTTTGTGTGTTCCAAAGCTAATCTAACTCCCAGACAATGTGTTAAAATTTTTTTTCTTCTAATTATTTTTGGCTGACATCATTGAGGAAATGAGTTCCCACTAGCTGCAGCTTGTCTTGAGTGAAGAAGAGACATAAATAGTGAGTGAGCTTTCTTACAGAAGCAACGTGGAACACATACATTGACAACTTTCCAGGAATGTGCTTTTGAGAGAGATGGTCATGGGGGTGGGAGCTACATCAATGACACTATGAAAACAGAGTTAACAAACTGCTGTAGGGACACATCTGCATGGTAAAGGCTAGACTTTAATGGCTCTGCAAACTTGACCTTCTGCAGAAGAACATTTCTTGTTTTTTCCCCTCACCGGCTTGCAAACTGTTAAATGTCAACTTTGTGGCGATTTTTGAGATTGCACATCATGTTTTAATTGTTTTTTCCTTTACTTCAAACTTCAGAGAAAAATAATTCTACAAAATATGTATTGGTCATTCCAGACCTACCATTTCTTCAGGGGTTTAGTAATCTCTCTTACTCATGTTTTGAGGGAGATGTAAACCTTTCTCATTCATAAAATGAGAATTTTTTTTATCTTAAATCTACATGTAAATAATTTCATGCAAATAATTTACAGGGTTTAGATTCAAATAAATACTTCCCTGAAAATATATGTGGTAGATAGTTTTCCCAAATGTAGCTTATATTTTTTCTTTACTGAAGCTGTCCGTTAATGAAGAGGTATTCTGCTTTTGAAGAATAAGAGGGAGAAGAAGGAGGAGGAGGAGAGAAAGGAGGAGGAGGAGGAAGAGGTGGAGGAGGAGGAGAGGAAGTGAAGTAATATCTATGTGTATTAAAGCATTTGAAAGGCATGTTCTGAGAGTTAAAATGCATCTCAAAAAATTTTTAAAATTATCTTCTACTTCCAGCCTTAAAATTTCAAGCTGTATTTGCAAAGTAACGGCTAGCAGCTTGTTTAAATGCACCAATGGTTCAAATAAATGGTGAGTACTAAGCTGATTCTTTCTCTCCTTCACCGATGGAAAAGATTTGGCTGTGAGACATGCCACATCAAATAAGAGAGATAGGCACAGCATTCTGAACCATGTATCTAGAAACAAACCAGTAAGATGGGACAGGGCCTCAGCTGCTCTGATGGGGACTACTAACTTCCTTTTAAAGTTTACCGTAGTCAATGCTCTCTGGGAGATGATGAGCTGGCATTTCTAAGTCATATTTTAGAAAAGAGAGCTATATGTTTTAGACTATTTCACTCTGCATTTTCTGCATCAGAATGAATTTTGTTTCTAAATGAAAATTCGTCTATGCTGCATAATAACTTATGTAAGGAAGGGCTAGACGATGTCATAGGCTTTAAATGTATCCTATGGATCTAATATTCCAAAAACAAAGGCCCGAAATTCCACATACACGAGGATATGGATTGATTAATTTGTTCTACTTCATTAACTTGCATTGAAATTGGAGTAATTTTAGGACTTTGCTGTCCACTGAAGATATATATGTGTAAAAACACTGTGTGTATGTGTATATGTATGTATATGTATACATGTATACATATATACATATATGCATGTGCACATATATGCATATATATTCAAACTGAGTTGTAAGTTTTAAGATATGAGCTGAATAATGGTAATACCATAAAGTACTTAAGATGTAGGCTTAACAGTCAGAGCTCAATGTCTTTAAATCCCAACTCTGGATCAGTAGATGAATGGGGAAGTTACACAATCTGGGTGCTATATTTCACATGTCTACTCATTTATTTTGAAAAAAATAAGAATCAAATAAATTATCAATATTAAATAGAAGAATTTGGTAAAATTCCTAGCATGCATAACAGCAAATTCTTATAAATGCTTATTCCATTACTTTTTATTATTTGTAGCAAGAAAAACAATTGTCCTGCTAGAAGTCAGTAAATTCTAATTTCAAGTTTTCAATTCTTTATGGTAGATTAGAAGAACTAGGAGTTGTATAGAAAAAGTTACTATCACAGCTTCTAAGAAACGATAGAAACATTTTAAAATATATTTATATGATCTCTGGTTCATCCAATTCCCTGATTATTCATAAGAGTTGAATAGTTCTTCCAAAAAGTAAGTACTTGTCAGTTCTCTTAATAGCATCCAAGGAGAGAAATGTCAAAAATTCATGTGAAGCCTATTTTGGTGTTTAATCCTGCTGAGGCTATGTCTCTACAATTTGACATTCAGTGGAAGCAATAAATGGTGATCGTATATCATTAAAGTGTTAGATCCACTCCTCAAGTATTCTAGTGATCTATTCTTTTCCTATTCACTGGTGAAAACAATTATTCAGAAGAGCTGCATGTATGTATATGTATGTATGTATGTTTGTATGTATTTATGTATTCACCCACATATGTATGTATGTTCAGACCTCTGATTCTGAATAATTCAGCAGGGTTGAGGACCATCTATTTCCTCATAGAGCAGCTGTGTACTTTCAAAGATTGTATATTCTCTATAGCTCTGTGTATACCATACTGAATTTTACCTGTATGCACCATATCAAAGCAAGTCAGAACTTTTCCTTTTTCTTTTGCACCTGAATTTGGAGATATTTGTCTGTAAAGCCTATTTTTGCTTGGATAAAGTGTTCTATTCTAAATCTTTAACTCTCCTTCCATTAGTCAAGATTCTGTTTACCAGTATGGGATACCAACTTCAGCAAGATTAGTAGGGGAAGTGCATAAGAAGCTATAAGATAATAGGGTCTTGCTGTCAAGTTCTAGAGGAAAACCTAGTAAAACAGCTGAAGCCTGTGATGTCTGAGAGTTTATAAGACCTGATTGGCCAACAATTCACTACTTCTGGAAACTATGTAAAGATCTAGAAAGAGTGAATCTGGGGGAGAGGGTAGAACTGGGAAGAGTATGGGGAGGGAAGGCTGTAGTCAGGATGTTTGAGAGAAAAGCAAAATAAAAATATACCAGTGCATTTAGAAGTACTATCTCTCTGCTAACTTAGAGTTTTACTCTTTCTGTTCTGATGAATTGATAAGTATAAATATTGGTAAAATGAGACTAATATAGCAGGTGGTGAACTTTAAGCTCATTGGATGAAATTCAAAATGAGTTTAAAAGGTAAGTAATAGGGCTTAGTAGCTTTTGGGGAGGTGTTAAACACTCAAGAAGTTTCTTTTCAAATGCATAGAAGACTTACATAAATTCAGGAAAGTAGAACCTGTGGTCTTGAAGATCCTACTCAAGTTTTGAAAACGTGTTAAAATAAAACAACAACAACAACAACAAGTAAACAAGTTACAGGTCACAATCATTGATTGTTGTATTATCTGACAGCGTATAGAATTACAAGTTTGAGGATTTCACAGTTAAAGTGTCATTAATTGGTTTGGAAATCCATTTTCCTAAATCATGCAAAGGCTCCTGTTGTCTCCTCTAATCAACTCCCCCACTTAATAGGGGCTGGCAGCCAGCCTGCAGCTCCAGCCAGTCAGATTCCCAAGGGGCTTCTCGGGGCCATATGTTGCTAATCTCCATTCTACTCAATTTCCGGAAATGTATTCCCTTTTCCCACTTCTCGCTTTAAGTGAATGATTTTCTGTAGCTGTGCATGAGCAGGTGGGTCTCCGCTGACATCAACAATAAGGGGTTCAGTTTGTGTTCCTAATCTCAGCAGTTGCTACATCCTGAGACATCACTTTTCCCACCATTTCATTCCTTAAACTATTGCTCTTTTGCCCGGTAATAGGCACGGACTCTTCGCTAATATGTTCCTATTGCTTCCTTAGGTTTGGGCTTCATATTTTTCCTTCTTTCTATGTCAGGTTTCTTTACACCAATATCTATATTTATTTCATCTGTTTTGAAACAGTCTTTACATTTTGAGTTCTATACACATGACTCTTGTTTTCGTTGGCCGAATATTTCAAAATATATACTCTATGAGTCACTTCTCTTCATGCTGTGACAAAATACTTGCCAAAAATGAACGGTGGAAAGAAGTGTGTATTTTGCCTAGCCTGTGACGGTAGGAAGGCATGCTACATCAATGGGAGATAGCTTCTCATATTCCTTCTCTATTCAGTAAGCCTAGAGAGATGAGCGTTGATGGCCCTTAAACTTTCCTGTGCTTTTCTCCACTTCAATTCACTTGGAGCTCCTACCCTCCATTTAAGGGTAGCTCAATTAATTGCCCCTCAAAACACCAACAAAGACAAACCTCCCAGGTGATTCTAGCATTCCTTTGTCAAGTTGATAATAAGACTTAACCTCATCACATCTAATGTATATTTTCCCCATGTTCAGGTAATATGCAAAGAGTATATAGATTTTGTCTTGAAGGGGCTTGAGACCCCATATGAATGATAATGCCAACCAACCAGAGCTTCCAGGGACTAAGCCACTACACAAAGACTATACATGGACTGACCCTGGGCTCCAACTGCATAGGTATCAATGAATAGCCTAGTAAGGGCACCAGTGGAAGGGAAGCCCTTGGTCCTGCCAAGACTGAACCCCAGTGAACAGGATTGTTGAACAGGAATACCCATTGTTGGGGAAACCTGGAAAGGTAATAACAATTGAAATGTAAAAAGAAATAACCAATTTAATAAAGATGGAGGTTGTTTTTATACTACCACCCAAAGAGTACACATGGCTCCAGCTACATATGTAGCACAGGAATCCATGGGACAAAGGCCTTGGTGTGGGGATGCCCCAGTGTTGGGGAACAGGTAGGGGAGTGGGTGGGTGGGGGATGAGCAGGGATAATGGGGATGGGAACAGAGGGAAAACTGGAAAGGGATAACATTTAAAATGGAAAATATCCCCCAAAAAATAAATACAAGCAAAAGAATAAAAAAAAATACATTGTTTTGCTGCTCTGTAAATTTGTAATAATACATTACATGGTAAAATAAGTAAAAGATTTGTACAACAGAACTTCAAGATTTAATGGAAAATCTCCCATGGATTGGCAGGATTAATATAGTAAAAATGGCCATTTTACCAAAAGCGATCTACAGATTCAATGCAATCCCCATCAAAATACCAATCCAATTCTTCAAAGAGTTAGACAGAACAATTTGCAAATTCATCTGGAATAACAAAAAACCCAGGATAGCTAAAACTATCCTCAACAATAAAAGGACTTCGGGGGGAATCGCTATCCCTGAACTCAAGCAGTATTACAGAGCAATAGTGATAAAAACTGCATGGTATTGGTACAGAGACAGACAGATAGACCAATGGAATAGAATTGAAGACCCAAAAATGAACCCACACCTATGGTCCTTGATTTTTTTTTTCAGGCAAATCCATGGGAGCAAATGGTGCCTTTCAACTGGAGGTCAACATGTAGAAGAATGCAGATCGATCCATGCTTATCACCCTGTACAAAGCTTAAGTCCAAGTGGATCAAGGACCTCCACATCAAACCAGACACACTCAAACTAATAGAAGAAAAACTAGGGAAGCATCTGGAACACATGGGGAAAAATTTCCTGAACAAAACACCAATGGCTTATGCTCTAAGATCAGAATCGACAAATGGGATCTCATAAAACTGGGTGGGGCAAAGGATGGTCAGGACAAAGCGGCAACCAACAGATTGGGAAAGGGATAATCCTACAAACAGATAGAGGGAACTCCAAAAAGTTAGACCGGGGAGACAAATAACCCTATTAAAAATGGGGTTCAGAGCTAAACAAAGAATTCACAGCTGAGGAAAATGGCTGAGAAACACCTAAAGAAATGTTCAACATCTTTAGGGAAATGCAAATCAAAACAATGAGATTTCCTCACACCAGTGAGAAAAGATCAAAAAACTCAGGTGACAGCAAAGCAGGATGGAGAAAGAGGAACACTCCTCCATTGTTGGTGGGGTTGCAGACTGGTACAACCATTCTGGAAATCAGTCTGGAGGTTTCTCAGAAATTGGACATTGAACTGCCTGAGGATCCAGCTATACCTCTCTTGGGCATATACCCAAAAGATGCCCCAACATATAAAAAAGACACGTGCTCCACTATGTTCATCGCAGCCTTATTTATAATAGCCAGAAGCTGGAAAGAACCCAGATGCCCTTCAACAGAGGAATGGATACAAAAAATGTGGTACATCTACACAATGGAATATTTCAGCTATCGACTTTATGAAATTAGAGGCAAATGGTTGGAACTGGAAAATATCATTCTGCTAACCCAATCACAGAAAAGACATACATGGTATGCACTCCTTGATACGTGTTTAATAGCCCAAATGCTTGAATTACCCTAGATGCCTAGAACAAATGAAACTCAAGACGGATGATCAAAATATGAAAGCTTCACTCCTTCTTTAAAAGGGGAACAAGAATACCCTTGGGAGGGAAAAGAGAGGCAAAAATTAAAACAGAGACTGAAGGAACACCCATTCAGAGCCATGCCCATACATATAGAGCCACCCAATTAGACAAGATGGATGAAGCAAAGAATTGCAGACCGACAGGAGTAGGATGTAAAACCTGAGAGATACAGCCAGAATACAGCAAATACAGCGAATGCCAGCAGCAAACCACTGAACTGAGAACGGGACCCCGTTGAAGGAATCAGAGAATGAACTGGAAGAGCTTGAAGGGCTTGAGACTCCATATACAACAACAAGCAACCAGACTTCAGGGACTAAGCCACTACCTAAAGAAAAGGTAGCAATGAATATTAAGAGGACCAGTGGAAGGGAAGCCCTGGGTCCCTAAGACTGAACCCCCAGTGAACTAGACTGTTGGGGGAGGGCGGCTGGGAGAGGAACACCCATAAGGAAGGGGGGAGGGAAGGGGATGTTTGCCAAATGTACATAAGAAATACTCAAGTTAATAAAAAAAAAAAAAATAAATAAAAAAAAAAAAAAAAAAAAAAAAAAAAAAGTTAGATTTTCTTCCTAAATAGTAATATTCTGCTAATTTAATAAGCGATTATAAACACAAGTAGCTGAAAACAAAGATAATGGAAGTAATAAATATTGGAATTTAGCAGGATTATGCTAATTAAACTGAGAGAGGATTAAAATGTTTTCAGTTAGTCTCTCATATATCCTTGAACCAGCACGTGTTCTACCCAACCTCCGTTTGAATCCGACCTCAGCTGCTGCCCTCTTGATAAATTTTAAATAAATGGCCATTAAAACACAAGCAGAGTCTATTTCTTTTGAACAGACTGATTTTACCACCTACCTGGCGACTCCCTTGCTAAATATTTATAAGCACTTTGTTCTTCCCCAGTACAAACCTTGGTGTCCCAAATAGAGGTTGCAATTTGGCGATGCATTAGTTGGCCCTCTTTCTTAAAATGCATCGGGTTTTATGGTCAATACAAATGGCAGACCGAAATATAAAAAGACGCATATTCCAAACCCCAGGGACCTCAATCTTGAAAAGCAAGATAGAATAGAAGAGAATAGAATAAGCCTTCGCAGGAGATGCTAAGAAGTAGGAGGTAGATGAAAGTAAAGTATCCATCCAATGGGCCTCAGAGGACGAGAACTGTGCAGCAGCCATGGGAGCTTATGCTGCAGAATGGGCAAGGGAGAGGGAAATAAAAAAAGCCCATTGTGATCTCATTGTTTTCTGAAGAGTGCTTTCCTTGAAAACAATAGCAAACGTAACCAAACTGGAGTTTGGTTGGGGTCCTGAGATGCTAAACCGCTTGCACATTTTAGATAAGACTCTCATCTTATCACATTGAAAGACTTAAATTCATTTAGCAACACAAATTTGCTATTTGGTAATATTTCATAGTTTTGCTGTCAGAATGAACCAGGGTATATGATATGTATATACATAACCAATGTATTTCTCTTATTATAATTATATATATATTCTGATTCAAAATAGGAAATCTTTTATTTATAGATCTACAAATAAGACTGTCCATCTCCTATGCTGGGGATGTATATGGGAGTATCCTTAGTGGTGTTGATTGACAATAATGTAGATAAATATTTTGTCTAAATCAATCCCTTAGCTCCTAATAACAAGAAGAAAAGGGTGGGGGTGTTGTAACTCCCCTTTCTACTGTGAACACGGCTCTAACTATTATCTCCTTGGAGAAGAAAAATTGTAAGGGTTCATCTTTTCAAGTTTGAGTGAGAACAAAGGGTACAAATAGAGAGAAAACTTGTGTCTCTTCTGTGTTGTTTTTCTTTTCCATGTTTATTTAATTTATTCTTTGACAGATTTATGCACATACATACATACATCATACATACATAAGTATACATATATACATATATCCATGCCCCCCACACACACCTGCTATACTCATCCACCTATTCCCCCTCCCATTTGTCCCCTCCATTCTCAATATCTGTACCAAGTCCCTATCCCTTATTCATGTCTCTTTAGGTCTTTTTTTTTCTTTTGTGACTCACTGGATTTAACCAGAAACATAGGCATGAGCGTGCATGTTGAGCTATCCACACTTCAGGAATAATTTAGCAGTGGCTTTATCACTGAAGACAATTATTTGGTTTTCCACAGGAGCCTTCTAATGCCCACAGTTCCCTGGAGAGGCAAGGCTGGATCCCATGAGTTCCAAGCACCTAAAACTGATCGGTTCTGACCTCAGTGGCCTGCTGTCCCTGTAGAAAGCAACCACATCTGCTGTGAGCTCATGAGTATCATGGCCAAGCCGTGCCACATCTATAAGACAGGGCCTGATGGTCCCTTGATGAGGATTTTGGGCTCTTACGTTCATTTTGTTCCCTCCTCTATGACATCACCTGAGCCTTGGAGGGAGTGGTGCACATGCATTTCTATAGAGCACACATGTGATATCATATAATATCACACGTATGTCAACAAATGTTGACAGGCTTGCACTCTTTAATGACGAGCTCTCACTCTGTAGCCTTGATAGCTTTGAACTCACTGTGTATTCTGGAAGTTCGTAGCTATGCTCTTGCTTCAACATTCCAGAGATGAGCTAACCCCCCATGCTTTGGTTCGAGTTTGACACAGAGGCTATGCACTGCTTTGTCCTTTTATTCTTGAACTTTTCAGAGCGCATGGTTTTTTTTTCTTGGGTTTTCTGAAGCAGCTTCTCTTCCTTCACTCAGGAAGAGGTCATGAGGAATTTACCATTCTCCTCCTTTACCATTTGTCTGTAGTTGAGACAAGAACTTTACACTGTAGCCTGCTTTGGATATGGAGACCATCCAAGTCATCTTGACTTCTTTAAAATTCAATAAAAGAGGTTCTCTCTAATTGCTAAAATTCCCGGGTTTAATTTTGTTTTAATCAATTAGGTAAGGTTAGGATAAAATTTAAACTGTGGGGGTTAGGGATTTAGCTCAGTGGTAGAGCGCTTGCCTAGGAAGCGCAAGGCTTTGGGTTCAATCCCCAGCTCCGGAAAAAAAAAAAGAACCAAAAAAAAAAAATTTAAACTGTGGAGCTATACATTTTTATTGAAGATTAATCTGCAGGAGTATGAAGTATGAGCTTTGCTGGGATCTGCTGTATTGGAAATGTTTTCTGCATTCCAGACATGACATAAGACATTTTTTTCTCGGTATAGAATTTCTATGAGTTTCTTTCTTCTTTTTTCTCAACAGGAATAAAAGAGATCACCAAAACTTTTTATAAGTTGGGTTAATACAATTCACTAATACTGTTTACCATCTTAACTTCTACTCTTATATTAATCAAAAACCTCTTATTAAAGTCTATGACAAAACAATATACATTTTAATATTTGTGTGAAAGATGAACTTAATAAACATGATTTGAGCTTTCCTGCAACCAAGCAATCTTTCTCCTAATGTAGATATACGGTAAGTGTTCTGCAGGGCTTTAAAAGGAAAAGCCATTATAAAACCATCCTTGGTAGGAAAATGCCCAAGCTAGTTTCTTAAAGCATTTCCCACTTAAGGGTCTTAACTTCGAGATTCAACTCTAAGTTCAAATCAATGTATTTTGGTTTTAGAAATGAAGACAGGGTTCTCTTCAATCTAGAGAGTACTTTGGGGGGGAAAGTATATCAATATACTTTTTCGATAAGGATTCGAGAATTTGGAAAGCAATCTATACAGTTACATAAGGAATGGCTGCTACATGTCGGCTTTAATGTAAATTAAAATTATGTCATTTAGCACCAATCATGAAATACCAAAATATTTAGGCACTAAGTATTTTGACTGTTTGAAATATAAATAATAAGAAACAGAGTGAAACATCAGAATGAGCTGCTGGAGGCCGCTCTTACCCAAGGGGATATTCAAAAGGGCACATGCACAGAACTGTAACAAGAAGATTCTTCCCTTTCAACATGGAAGCATGTTTGGCCCCGGGCAAGGCAAGAGGATTACACAATTGGTCTTTTTCTTCATAAACAGAGGTCTTGTTGTTTCACCTCTAGAGGAGTTTTTCTAGGTCATATTTTCTCTGTGTTTGAAATGAGAAAGAAATGCATCCGCTGCAATCATCTAAGCAAAAACTCTCTCTCTCTCTCTCTCTCTCTCTCTCTCTCTCTCTGTGTGTGTGTGTGTGTGTGTGTGTGTGTGTGTGTGACTAGTCTGCACATTTTAAGTTTTGTTTGACGGTTGGAGATCCCAAAATGGCCCCTTCATAATGTCATCATAGATACAGATAGACAAATAGATAAGAACGCCTAGGACTGTTAGAAAATTTGCATTAGGAATGCAAGACTCATCTTTTAAAATTGGTATTTCAGATGGTTGATGTTATTAAGTCTATACTAATCAAATCAGGCACTTTATAAAGCTTTTTTTTTCTCATGAATATCTCATTCTGTTTTTATATCCACTCAGGTAAAAGGTCCCAGTATCATTAAGCAGGTACTAGGGGCCTGTCCAATGCAGATAAATGCTAGATATGATTTCTAAACAGTGCATTTTTAATTTGCACAGGCGATAAGACAAAAGAGCTCAAATATATTGGCACACAGGCAAGGGAGTTTATGCAAATTCCACAAGTTCCATCTATTTTTAAGTGCTTTATTGTGTGATATAAATGTAAGACCATATGTTACCAAACCAAAATCAAGACTCATGTTCCAATAATTTGTTTTGTTCCATTATTGGATATGAGAAGCCATCTGGGAGAGGTAGTTTTTGTGCTACAGTGGTGGAATTTGCAGGATAATTTTAATGGTTTGTATGGACAACAAATAGATATTGGAAATTAGATTGCTCCCCTAGAACCTAATCTCAAAGTTATTTGGAAACTCAAATGCAACAACCACTGATGAAATCTGGAACACTCCCTACTCTGTCCTTTATCTCCCCAGACCATTTTAAAAGATTTTATTTTCGTTTTCTTATGTTCTCAAAAGTTTAAAACTTTATAAACTGATGTTGACAGTAATTTAGTATGATTTTATGGACACAATGATTCTATTTTCTCTTAAATATTAGCCTTTTGGTCATCAATGGAGAGGCTTAGAAGACATTTATGGTTAATGAAAATTAACGTTTTAGAAAACAAAAGCCAATAAAAAAACAGCATATGGGCAGGACTAAGAGATGATGGTATAATTTATGCAGAATTACATACTATGGACTAGTGAGGCATGACAATTCTTTAGAGGGGGCAAGATAAGTGTTATGTAAGGCTTGGGAAACTAGAATACACTACCTAGGTTATATATCTTTCCCTGCTGCTGTACATCAACTTAGTCTAAGATGTGTATGATGACTTCACATTTTTATGTAATTTTTATTAATGATGAATGGGCATACTTAGTCACAAGTCATTACTAGACTTTGAAGCTAATCTACAATTTTCTTTTCTCATTTACTCTCCCCTCTCTCTCTCTCTTTCTCTCTGTCTGTCTCTTTTTATCAGCCTGTGTTTTTTTTCTTCCTATACTCACTAAATTTATCTACATACATAAAGTGTTCAGTTAAACTTGACAGAATGCAAGGAAATGAATCATTTGCATTTTACTATTTCATTTTCTTCCTACGATGTTGTACAGTTTAGCATAATTCTTAACATCTGATGATATTTTTAAATAATAAAATCAAAGTAATTTTAGAAGACAATGAAGTAAACTAATGCCTATTTAGTGGAACTTATAATGACAAATGACACCATATTAAAGATATACACATCTAGTGCCTTCTAACTAGCCACCTGGAAGGAAGGCCTCTTCCCATTTCACAGATGAGCATATTGATAAGTGATGCAGTAAGTTATTTTTCCAAGAGTGTACCACAGGCAAATGTCAGAGACTGGACTTGAACTCTGATCTGAATCATTCAAAATTTCTTGCTTATTTCTCTTATTTTTTTTCAAAAAAGACTTATTGTTTAATTATGCACATACAAATTATATATATGTATATATATATGTATGTCTCTGTGTATATCTGTATATAAATAAATACAGGTGTGTACAGGCATTTAAAACACAAGAGACATTTAATCCCCTTGGAATCAGAGTTGCAAGTGGTCGGATTCCCCTGAAGTCATAGATACAGGTGGTTGAGAGCTGCATGGGAACCAAACTTAGGTTCTCAGAAAGAGCTATATATACTCCTAAACACTGACTCAGCCCCCTAAGCTTGACGCCAATAAAATACAGCCACCACATAGCTTAGAAAATTTAAATTGCATCCATTTTTCATAATGACATATGGTTGATATAATTCATTGAAAAATGTGGGCTTTCTTAATTGTTGTTGTTATCATTTTATTTTGACCTTCAATTATTGACTACGAAGCAATTACTTGTCAGTTACTGACTAAGGTAACTAGCCATTTAGGGTCTTTCTGAGTATATAATAATCTTTAAGATATACCAGGGATCATGAATTTCATAATTCACCTCTGGAGTTAATCTGTAGAAGTGACTTTAAATGAACTTGGATTTTCCTGATGGTAGTATGTGGAGGATGCTAAGAACTGCTGCTGCACTTCAATGTTTTTTCAAATGTTTATGGTTGGTTGGAGAAGATGTGCTTTGTATGCACACAGTACAATTAGTCAGTGAAGGAAGTCCTGTCATCTATGTCAACATGGATGGAACAGTAGATCATTACGTAAAGTGAAGTTATGTAGGTGTAGGCTAACTTCGTGGTCGTAATTGAATGACCACACTCATGTGAAATGGAGAAACTTATAGATGGCAGTAGTATAGTGGTACCAAAAGGTGGGGAGGGTAAACCACTCAGAGTATAGCAAAATGCTGATCTGTGGGTATTGAGTCTCAGCCAGACAGGAATTAGAACTTCTGTTGTGTTATTGAAAGAGAGATGATTATGCATGATTATAGCATACTGTGTATTTCTGAAAAGTCTGAGAAAGAGATTAAAATGTTTTCACTCTAAAGGAAAAAATGTTCAAAAAGAGAGATATTCCTATCTTAATTTCAACACTTAATGCATTTATTAATGTATGCTATAATAGGTACCCTGTGAGAACATTTTGTATAGAACACATAAATATAAAATTAAGTAAAAGCAATGATTTTTGTCACATTGAAAGTTAGAAAAAATACTATCATAAATCATTCTTCTTTTCTCTATGCATCTCTCCTGTCCACATTCTTTTTTTGAATTGAATTTTTTATTTACATTTTAAATGTTCCCCTCCAGAAACCCATTATCCAACCCTCCTTCCTTGATCTACGATGGTGCTCCCTCACCCACCCACCCACTTCCTGCCATCTCCCTGCCTGGGCATTCCCCTACACTGAGGGATTGAGCCTTGACAGGACCAAGGGCCTCTCCTCCCTTTGATGCCCAACAAGGCCATCCTCTGCTACCTATGAGGCTGGAGCCATGGGTCTGTCCGTGTGTACTCTTTGGTTGGTGGTTTAGTCCCTGGGAGCTCTGGGGTTTCTGGTTGTTTGATGTTCTCGTTCTTCTTATGGAGTTGCAAACCCCTTCAGCTCCTTCAGTTACTGGAATAGCAGTAAATCTAAGCACATTACATTTTATATAGCATTCTCATCTCACGAACCAGAGCCTCATTCATTCTCTTCTGTTACTTTGTGTTGTCTGTGAATCAGCTACTCATAACTGCATGGTTTATTAGAACAAAGAAGTTAAGATTTCCATGGGGTATTCTTTGTTCTATGGAACCATTTTCATTCTTGATTTATTCACTTTAAAAAATTACTTTCAGGGCTAGAGAATGGCTCAGTGGTTAAGAGCATGGACTGCTCTTACAGAGGTCCTGAGTTCAATTCCCAGCAATCACATGGTGACTCACAACCATCTGTAATGGGATCCGATGTCCTCTTCTGATGTGTCTGAAGATAGCGACAGTGTTCTTATATACATAAAATAAATAGATCTTTAAAAAATTACTTTCATTGCTTTTGTTATAGCAATGATATCAACAAACAGGGTTTAGCCTTTCCTATGCAGGGACCTTGCTTCAAACAAAAGGAGTGAAGTCTGAAAGCCACATTACCCTATGAGGTTAGTTCTCTCAGCATCTCCATTTCAGAGTGGTTGATGGGAAGTAAAGCTGGAATACATCAGGGAGAGTACAGAATGCAAACATCCAGCCTTTAAAGAGGCTTAATGAATTTAAGATTCATTGCCAATATAGAGCTCACATACTGTTATATTTTCAGTTATTAAAATTTTAGATTATGGGCCCTACCCCTTTCTCTTTATGGAGTCTCTCTCTCTCTCTCTCTCTCTCTCTCTCTCTCTCTCTCTCTCTCTCTCTCTCTGTGTGTGTGTGTGTGTGTGTGTGTGTGTGTGTGTGTGTGTGTGTGCACATGAGTGTGTATATATGAGAGGATGCATGTAGAGACCAGGGATTGGTGTTAGATTATCTTTATTAATGGTGTTCCACCTTATTTTTTAAGGGAATATCTTTTATTCTATGACAATTTCAAACACATAAAAAGTATCTTGGTCATATTTCACCCTAGTCTCTCTCTTGTTCCCCACAGGAACCTCCAATATTCCCTCAACCCCTTTATATCCTCTTCCTTTTTTTTAAAACTATGGATAGAAGTAACCCGCTGAGTTCAATCAGTGGTGTCTGCTGGAATATTGACTGATCTTGTTGGTTTAATCTTGTGCAGGTTTTGTTCAGCTAACCATATAGCTGCAGGGAGTCCATGAGTGGAATGACCTTGTAATGTCAAGAAAGCATTTCATAGCACTATTTATCATCTCCCAGATCTCACATTGCTTCTACACCCTCTTCCTAGGTTTCTCTGACCCTCAGAGGAGCTTAGGTATGAGGTGTGACACAGATGTCCCATTTAGGGTTGAGCACTCAAGAGTTATTATTTTTAGCATACTGACAAGGTTTGAGTGTCTGCAGTATTTGCTAACTGTTGCAGGGAGAAACCTCTCTGGTCAAGTTTGATGGTAACATTAATCTATGTGTATAAACATAAGTATTTTGAAGGAAGTTTGATAAGATATTCTTTTAACAAGAGAGCAATAGTAGGTTTTCCTCTAGGGCCCATGGCCTCCTGAGCCATGGGTGTGTGATCAGGTTTAGACTACCCTGAAAGACTTTCCTTATGTACAGTTGGCCTCAGTCAATCCAAAAGTGGTTAGTTACCATATAACCATGCTGTTCTTTAACTACTGAGTATATCTTCTCTGAACAGAAGGTGTTATAGCATACAGGGCTTGACACTGGATAACATCATTAATGGCTTTTGTCATCCAGAGACACCTCCTGACAGTATTACGGATGGACAACAGAAAACAAATTTTGGGGTTAGTTCTGACTATATTTCTCTATGTGTGCAACCAAAATATGGTGTCTTCATCAGGAGATTCTTATCACCTAGTTCTGATGGGAAACAAGGGCAATAGTAGCAACTTGGGTTGTTTGGGGGATTGCTTAACATTTCCTAATTGATAAACTGTAGGAAGGTATCCCATGCATAACAATGAGATTCCCTCAAAGCCTCTGTCTTCTTAGGGAAGTATTGTCGCCTCCATGCAAAAATACTTGAGATTAAACTCCTCCAGTAGTTTTTATTTTGAGCAATGCTCAGGCTCTTCAGAAAGATATGATGAGCACTATGTTAGCATCGTATCCATAACATCAAAGATAGCATATTTAAGCACATTTAAATAAGTAGAAAATATGTATTGTTTAAGAACACATCTTGATAAAAATGTTAGAAAATATAGAGTCAAGTAAACATAGGAGAAGCTATATTTCTAGAGTGTAATGAGATTTTCAGCTTTCTGTGCAAAGACAATAACAGTTATTATTATTATTATTATTATTAATTTATTATTATCATCATTATTATTCTATACAACTGGGGTGTCCCAAGCAGTATTCCAGGAGACTTCTGTAGAAAACACCACAGATCAAATGCCTTAACCTAAACATGGAAGGTGCTCTTGCCAGTATGATAAGAACAATATCCAGCCTGCATATCAAGTAGGATCTGGAATTAACAAGTAAGGAGAGGAAGGAGGAACAGTAGGACATTGTGCTAATATCCGTTTGCACAAAGTGAAGGAGAAGGAAAACTGAGCCAGATCAGTGGATGAATATGTGCCTGTATCCTGGTGATTCTGCTGCATGTTAGTCCTCTTAGTGCTTCTAAGTTGTTTTCAGCCCCTTTTTGCTCTATACCACCTGCTATTTGGTGCTCTATACCCTCAGTTGTCCAAACCACCACAGAGTAGATGAAATATATAATACAAGCTTTAGAGATAACCAGAAAAGGGCCTTTGGTTTCATGCACCTCTGTTGGAATACTATCTTCTATATTAGGTGACTGAACTCTTTGGGCTATTAAGCAAGCATCTGCAATATAAAATTCTACTGGCATAGCTAGCATGGGATAAAACTGATGCAAACTAACATTTATATAGATGTGTAGCTTACCAAGAATTTTCATATTTCTCATATTATCTAATATAGCAGCTGAGGATCATCGCCTCTGTTTTGTAGATGATGCAGACATCAACAGTAAATAAAACATGGAAGAAGCAGGACAAAAATAAAGGATCCATTTTCAAAACTGTCCATTTATCATTTCATTCACAAGTATAGATCCATGCTAGATGCAACGAGAGCCAGGATGCATGTACCATGTTAAAAAGTCATATAGCCTTAAGGCAAAGAAAAGTAAATAGACTAATTGATGAACCAAACCAATTGATGAACTAATTATTTTAAAATGAAATGAAAATTGGGAAGCAAAAAGGAAAGAAAATGGAAAGGAGGAGAAGAAAAGGAAGAGAAAGGAGGAGTAAGGGAAGGAAGGGAGACAGAATAAGGAAAAGCTGAGTTTGTTCATTTATCAAGGCAGGAACCTTAGAGCTGATGTAACTAGATTTTTAAGCCACAGTGACAGAACTACTGGGGAAGTTAAAGGAGATGAAAGATGAGAATAGAATATGCTTCGTTCCCAGAGTAACTCAGATAACAACAGACATTGCAGAGCCATGTGAGCTATTTGAGGAAATTAGGATCTCAGAATAAAGGAAGAGAGATGTGGTCCTAATTCTGTAATGGATAGAAGTCTTTCAATGTAGAGAAGACTAAGCTAGCACCTGAAAAGAATTCTGAGCAGAGGCCACTCAGAAGCCACAGGACAGTAAGAACCACTGTTTGTAATAATAGTGATTGTAAGATAGGTATGTGCCTCATTGGGACTAGAAAGCACGGATTACAGAATATTGCTAAAGATTGTTCCTCAACTGTAGCCAACTCTAAGATAAACACGTGGTCTTTAACAGAATTCATTTGTCCATAGGCTCCCTAATTACTAGGCTTACTAATTCTGTCTAAAGGGAATCAAAACTGTTTTACGTGTTCTTAGTCAATAGAAACACAATGTTTACTTAATAGAGATTATTACATATGTTCACATTTTCATTTAATTTTTTGAAATTACAATGTCATAGAATCACCTTTCTTTCTTTCTTTTCCTCTACCCAACCTTTCCCATCCCCCCTACTTCCTCCCTCGCCAGTTCATGGCCATTTATTTTGTTGTTGTCGTATAGGAATAAATGCATAAATAATAAACCCTTATCTGTCAAAGTTTTTTTATACATTCAGTAACATAAAAGGATATGTGCTGTTACTACCATTATATAGTGTTCTGAAATTTCTATAAAATGCACTGAGAACAGAGAGGAGAAAATGAGATCACATGTTGTTGAAGATAAAATGCTATGTTCTCAGGAAATGCTAGGCAATCATCTGCAAAGCTGCTCCATTGAGTTTACCAGTCCAAAAACACCAGTGAAGCCTTAAATGTGAATGGCAAAATCCCTATGGGAAAATACTGAAAAAATGATGACTTTCAGTAAATAATTCTTTCTTAAAAGTAGGACATGACTAAATATATCATAAAATAAATAGATTAGTGAATTAATTAAATATTACCATGCTGAATCGAAGTTTAATATAGGCCAGTCCATCACTTACCGACTCTCTTACATTTAATGGATTTATTTTGTTTTTGTTTTTGTTCTTAAGTTGCTTTTGTTTTTGTTTTTGAAACCATGAGCCAACATTGATATTCAGTCACTAAAGACTGCTTTTTCCTTTATAGAATTTCATGTAAATATAACCAGGCAGGCTTACTTTTTGTGTCTGGCCTGTTCATCAAGCATAGTGTTTGTTATAAAATGACAGCACTATTTTTATGTGTTGTGTATATCAGAATTCATGCTATGGGTTCATCACTGGCTTACCCAGTGTAATAGGTAGACTTCCTTTAAAAAAAAACAACAACAAAAAAAGAATGAAAGACAGACAAACAGAAAGATGGAAAGAAGGAAGGAAGGGAGAAAAAAGCAAGCAAGCAAGCAAGCAAACAAGAAAGAAAGAAAGAAAGAAAGAAAGAAAGAAAGAAAGAAAGGAAGGAAGGAAGGAAGAAAGGAAGAAAGAAAGAAAACACGGTGCTCGAGTATAGAAGAACTTCTGTAGGTAATGTGGATCAGTCAGTCCTGAAGTTCTGTTACATCCCATGGCAAAAGAGAATTAACCCAGGGGAGGCCAATTAAAATACACAAGCCCTATACTTCTCCTGGGCATATGCCCAATTGATGCTCTAACATACAACAGGGACATGTGCTCCACTACGTTCATAGCAGCCTTATTTATAATAGCCATAAGCTGGAAAGAAGTCAGATGCACTTCAACAGGGGAATGGATACAGAAAATGTGGTACATTTATATATGGAGGTCCTTGATCCACTTGGACTTAAGGTTTGTACATGGTGATAAAAATGGATTGATTTGCATTCTTCTACATGCTGACCTCCAGTTGAACCAGCACCATTTGTTGAAGATGCTATCCTTTTTCCATTGGATGGTTTTAGCTCCTTTGTCAGGATCAAGTGACAATAGGTATGTGGGTTCATTTCTGGGTCTTCAATTCTGTTCCACTTATCTATCTGCCTGACTCTGTACAAATACCATACAGTTTTTATGACTATTGCTCTGTAATACTGCTTGAAGTCAGGAATGGTGATTCCCTCAGAAGTTCTTTTTATTATTGAGTATAGTTTTTGCTATCCTGGGTTTTTTTGTTATTCCAAATAAATTTGCAAATTGCTCTTTCTATATAAAGAACTGAGTAAGAATTTTGATGGGGATTGCTTTTGGCAAAATGGCCATTTTTACTATATTAATCCTGCCAATCCATGAGCATGGGAGATCTTTCCATCTTCTGAGATATTCCTCAATTTCTTTCTTCAGAGACTTGAAGTTCTTGTCATACAGATCTTTCACTTGCTTGGTTAAAGTCACACCAAGATATTTTATATTATTTGGGACTATTGTGAAGGGTGTCATTTCCCTAATTTCTTTCTCAGCCTGTTTATCCTTTGAGTAGAGGAAGATTACTAATTTGTTTGAGTTAATTTTATACCCCAACACTTTGCTGAAGTTGTTTATCAGGTTAAGTAGTTCTCTGGTGGAACTTTTGCGGTCACTTAAGTATACTATCATATCATCTGCAAATAGTGACATTTTGACTTCTTTCTTTCTAATTTGTATCCCTTTGGCCTTCTTTTGTTGTTTAATTTCTTGGGCTAGATATGGGTCTTGAATTCCTGACTTTTTTTCAGGACTTTTATTATGAAGGAGTGTTGAATTTTGTCAAATGCTTTCTCAATATCTAATGAAATGACCATGTGGTTCTTATTTTTGAGTTTGTTTATTTAGTGGATTGCGTTGATGGATTTCCATATATTAAACCATCCCTACATCCTTGGGATCAAGCCTAATTGATCATGATGGATGATTCTTTGATGTGTTCTTGGATTCAGTTTGCAAGAATTTTATTGAGTATTTTTGCGTCAATATTCATAAGGGAAATTGGTCTGAAGTTCTCTTTCTTTGTTGGGTCTTTGTGTGGTTTCAGTATAAGAGTAATTGTGACTTCATAGAAGGAAGTTTGTAGTGCTTTGTCTGTTTCTATTTTGTGGAATTGTGTGGACAGTATTGGTATGAGAACTTCTGTGAAGGTCTGATAGAATTCTGCACTAAACCGATCTGGTTCTGGATCTTTTTGGTTAGGAGACTTTTAATAACTGCTTCTACTTCTTTAGGAGTTACGGGGTTAAGTTATAATTTATTTGTTCCTGATTTAACTTTGGTACCTGGTATCTGTCTAGAAAATTGTCCATTTCATCCAGATTTTCCAGGTTTGTTGAATATAGGCTTTTGTAGTAAGATCTGATTTTTTTAAATGTCCTCAGATTCTGTTGTTATGTCTCCCTATGCATTTCTGATTTTGTTAATTTGGATACATTCTCTGTGACCTCTGGTTAGACCAGCTAAGGGTTTATCGATCTTGTTGATTTTTTCAAAGAACCAGCTCCTGGTTTTGTTGATTCTTTGTATAGTCTTTTTCATTTCTATTTGGTTGATTTCAGCCCTGAGTTTGATAATTTCCTGCCTTCTACTCCTCTTGGGTTTATTTATTTCTTTTTGTTCTAGAGCTTTTAGGTGTGCTGTCAAGCTGCTGACATATGCTGTCTCCTGGTTTTTTTGTTTTTTGTTTTTTTGTTTTTTTTTTCAGGCACTCAGAGCTATGTTTTCCTCTTAGCACTACTTTTATTGTGTCCCATAAGTTTGGGTATGTTGTATCTTCATTTTCATTAAATCTAAGAAGTCTTTAATTTATTTCTTTATTTCTTCCTTCACCAAATTGTCATTGAGTAGAGTGTTGTTCAACTTCCATGTATATGTGGGCTTTCTGTCATTATTGTTGTTATTGAAGACCAGCCTTAGTCTGTGGTGATCTGATAGGATGCATGGGTTTATTTCTATCTTCCTGTATCTGTTGAGGCCTGTTTTGTGACTGATTATATGGCAATTTTGGAGAAGGTACCATGAGGTGCTGAGAACAAGGTATTTCCTTTTGTTTTATGATGGAATGTTCTATAAATATCTGTTAAATCCATTTGGTTCATAACTTCTGTTAGTTTCTCTATGGCTCTGTTTAATTTCTGTTTCCATGATCTGTCCATTGATGAGAGTGGGGTGTTGAAATCTCCTACTACTATTGTGTGAGGTGCAATGTGTGATTTGAGCTTTAGCAAGGTTTCTTTTATGAATGTAGGTACCTTTGCATTTGGAGCATAGATATTAAGGATTGAGAGTTCATCTTGGTGGATTTTTCCTTTGATGGATATGAAGTGTCATTCCTTATCATTTTTAATGACTTTTGGTTGGAAGTCAATTTTATTCGATATTAGAATGGCAACTCCATCTAGTTTCTTTGGAAGGTTGTTTTCCAGCCATTTACACTGAGGTAGTGTCTGTCTTTGTCTCTGAGGTGTGTTTCCTGCATGCAGCAAAATGCTGGGTCCTCTTTACATATCTAATCTGTTAGTCTATGTCTTTTTATTGGGAAATTGAGTCTGTTGATATTGAGAGATATTAAGGGATAGTGATTGTCGCTTCCTGTTATTTTCATTGTTAGAGGTGGAATTATGTTTGTGTGTCTCTCTTTTGGTTTCATTGTAAGGAGATTATATTCTTGCTTTCTGTACGGTGTAGTTTTTCTCCTTGTGTTGGAGTTTTCCACCTATTATCCTTTGTAGGGCTGGTTTTGTAGAAAGATATCATGTAAATTTGGTTTATTTATCATGGAATATCTTGGTTTCTCCATCTATGTTAGTGTTTTGCTGGATACAGTAGCTTGGCCTGGCATTTGTGTTCTCTTAGGGTCTGTACGATGTCTGGCCAGGATCTTCTGGCTCTCATTTTTGAATCTCTGGGGCAGAAGATACCATAGAAAACATTGACACAACTTCAAAGATAATGTAAAACGCAAAAAGCTCCTGGCCCAAAACATCCAGAAAATCCAGGACGCAATGAGAAGATCAAACCTAAGGATAATAGGTATAGAAGAAAGTGAAGACTCCCAACTTAAAGGGCCAGTAAATATATTCAACAAAATTATAGAAGAAAACTTCCCTAGCCTAAAGAAAGATATGCCCCTATACATACAAGAAGCCTACAGAACTCCAATTGTAATTGCTGTCTTTAAAAGTTGGAGTGGAACTATGTTTAGCACTATGGCAACTGATAGGATTTGAGGACAACACTAGGTAAAAGCTAAGGGAGGTAAATTGCTATCTAATAATAAAGCTCTAAGAAGCTGAGCTTTGCCAATGATGTAAATAAACTTAAAAGTCTCTTCCACAGAACCTTAGGGAAAAAAAGCCTATTCTGGCCATTACCTCTGTCTTTGTCTTGGGAGTCTGTGAGTTGCCAGGATGTCTGGACTAAAGACTATACCTAGCAGAAAAAGGCTGTTTTAAGTCACTGAGGGTGTGCTGGTGCATTATGAAACAATAGAAATTTATTATTCCTTTTTATCTTTAGCACATAGATGGGTTGCTCTGTTTAAACAATTCTGAAGAAAGCTCATATCTATGTGGGCATCTTTGTACATATTTGGTTTGTGTACATGCATAGAAGTCGGCTTGTTTAATATGCTTTAGGCATATATTTTTTAATAAAAATCTGCCGGTTGTTTTCAAAAGTACCTGTACTCTTTATTTCTCCATCTGCAATGTAGTTGTCCTACATTCTGACCCTGCTTTATCCTCTCAGTATTTATGATAGGCTTTTTTATGAGTGTGGTGAGGTCATTATGGAATTGTAGAAGTGCCAAGCTTTCACCTCCACCCACTTAAAGTCTCCAACTGAGACAGAGAATTAAATGGCTGTGAAAGAGATGAAACAGAAGAAAAAGTCTCCAGAGAACAATCAGAAAAATTGTACAGAATTTTATATGTTCATGGGGACCCCATAAGAAAATGATGACCTCAAGAATTGAGCTAAATGCTTGCATGCATTAATTTTTAAGTACTTTAAACTTAAAATAATCCTCATTTTAAAGGACTGGCACATTTAGGGTTGGCAAATTCTTCCTTTATCAAAGTAATCACTAAAGACATCATTCATTTTCTTCATCGTTTTGTATGTGTTTGTTGAATGTGTACATGTCTGATAAAACTAAATTCGATAATCTACTATTAAATCTTAAAAATTACTTTATTTATTACATTACAAGATATGTTATCTATATTGTTGTCATTTCTTTAACGGCTCTTTTCAAATCTTTCTCCTCAAAAGGAGATTTGAGGATTGTCATTCTCAAACTAATTTGTTTTAAAAATTTGTGCATTCTGTCTCAGAAAGCCTTGCTCTGCGGCAGGGAAGTTCTTTCATCAAGAAACCTTTTAGATTTTGGTTTCTGCACATTGTGTAGTTTGAGTGAAATTCAGTATTTTCTGCCAGGTACCATAGGTGGGATTCTAAGATTCCCACCAGTGTTTCTCAGCTCTGTGCATTCATCACAGTTTCAGACTCCAAATGATGTCTTCTCCCAGTTCTGCCTCAGTATGTCTCCCATGCTAAACATCTCAAGTCAGATATATAAGATGTTACTATCAAGGTCAGAATATTCCAGTCTCTTGACAAGAGTACACCAGCACACAGTGCAGTGAGACACTAGGCAAGGGCTTCAAGCTGTAAGACTGTAGAAAAATCTATCCTGCTTCACACAAGGACCACCACCTGCACGGCTTCTCCACCTACTAACATGTGAAGTAAGGCAACTGGGCTGTAACAATGTATCCATGTATGGGCAAGTTCCTCACATGATTCAAGCACATGTTTCAAATTCCCCTATGAAAATCAAGTTCTTTAGAATTAAAGGCATTGCATTAGAAGGCCTGTGTCTAGTTTACTTTCGTAGCTAGGACTATGAAGAAATATTTTTTTTATATATAGACAGGATCACCTTAAACTTATAGCACTGTCTCCCAGTGCTATATTTAAAGGCATGTACCACCACAGTCATATGAAATATATTTCAATTTACCCAAAAGGTATCCTTCTGCTTTGACTTTGTTAAATTTTTCATTTTTAAATTTATTTTATTTCTAACTGACAGATACAGATACAGATACAGATAGAGACTCCTGGAGCATGGTGTCATATATAAATAAATTAAGCTAAGTACCTCTCCTATTCCTTCACATACTTAAAATTTCTATGGCAAAACCCCCTCATTTTCATTTCTATTATTTAATTTTAATAAATTGGCACATAAACCAGCTGTATGTATTTATTACATACGTCATATTTATTAATTCTATTAGTTTTTCAGATTATTATATGATCATAACATTTCCCCCTCTTTTTTCTCCCTTCAAACACTTCCACATACCTCTTCTGGCTTGCTGTCTCTCAAATTCATGACCTCTGTTTTTATTAATCTTTACATGCATGTATGAATATATGAATGTGTATATATATGAATATTCATACATACATAATCCTGAATACATAAATGGAATTGTTCAACCTGTATTATATATATATAAACAGTGGTATTATGTATGTATATATATATATATTCAGAGCTGACCATTTCATACTGGCTAACCAAATGGTATACTCTTCCTTGAGGAAGACTATTTCTCCTGCTCTAAGCATCCCCTAGCTGCATGTAGCTCTTTGTGGAGGGCCAAGCCTGCTTGGGTTTTCCCTTTCCACTTGAGCTTGTTTATTGGTGATATCTAAATACAGATGACATTGATGACATTTTATGTATTTTGCTTCTAAAATTACATCTTCCTGCCTCTTCATTAACAATGATCCCTGATCATTAAGTGTGGGAGTTGTTTTGTACATGTGTCTATCAGGACTCACGTGTTGAAGGATGCTCATACTTATAAGCTGCAGCTACAAAGATCTTCATTCAAAGAGGATAAGAAAGATAGCAATTCCCAATATTGGGTAAGCATTCCTATTATAAAGTTGAAATGCAAAATTTTGGAAAAGTAAAAATCCAAAATTGGAGGTAAACTTACATACGTGCACTTTTGCTCATTTTTATGCATAACAGTGGCAATATGTATTGTTACATATATATGTAAATGCAAGGTGCTGATGTCATGTACTGTTGCTTGTTTTATGCATGTGTTTAAGGACTGACATAATAAATTTCCCATGGTTATATGACAAAGTCAAAATATTGTTAATATATGGTATTATTAATAGCATCTAATCTTCGGATTAGTAATATAATAGTTTCAAAGCAGTTCTTTAAGCATTGGCAGCTAGCTTAATCGCTATATAATGCTTTTGGTTTTGAAACATATTCAAAAATCCATTTATTTTTCTCCTTTTAGCTTGTTGCAGGAATATTCTGATGCCACAATTTAAAACTCTCTGAATATGGTTTTGTTTACTTGTTTCCTTTTCAGATCAAAATATGTTGAGATCATATGTAAGGCATTCTTAGAACTTTTGGATTCATACAATGTTTACAAATTTCTTATTTTTCTGACATAGTTCTTAAAATATATAGATTCTGTTAAAATGTTCCATAGTCTACCAATATTTAGGAAAAAAAACCTTCTACAATTCTAAAATTTCAGCAAGATATAGGATTATACATAGTCTTATTGGCACTAATGACATTTGCGAATACAAATGGGTTTTCCCCATGAAAATAAAATTTAGAGAATTTCAAATTAGTACAGATTGATTAGTCTCTTTGGGCATACATGAATGTTAGCCTCATACTAAGGTGGGAAATCTCTCTGAGGAGAAAATTAGTTTGACTTCCATAGGAATTGTCTTAAAAAATAATCTGTTATTCAGACAAGATTTTGTTTAGAATTCGTGCCTTGGAATGAGCTACCTAAAAAGCTGGGTGGCAGTGGTGGTGGTAGTGGTGCACGCCTTTGGTCCCAGCACTTGGAGGCAGAGGCAGACAGATCTCTGTGAGTTCAAGGTCAGCCTGGTCTGTGGAGTTCAAGGACAGCCAGAGCTACACAGTGAGACCTGTCTCAACAAACAAACACATAAACAAAGAATATGCTAACCAGAAATGAAGTTAGAGGAGCAAATTTATTATGTTTACCAAATAATGAAAGATCTATACTCTTTCTCCTTTCATTACTGTCATTATTTACCCATAATCTGATATTCTGCTGATCTTATTTAATAATACGTGTTCAAAATACATATCAGATGGCCAGATATGAAAATTGGTTTTGAATGGCATTTAAACTTTGTTTAATTTTCCTTGGCTATACATCATCAGTATTCCTTTTTATGATGGCTTTCCTGTATCTTGGCAACTGGCAAGTTGAAAACGTGTCAGTGTTCTTGAACTATTTTGAGTATTTTCGGTTCCCCCCATATGATCATTTCTCTCTTATCAATACAAGGTAAGATACATCTAACAGCTCATTTCCTGTTAGTTTTTATCTTCACAGCATCCATGCAAACAATAGCTTCAAAGGCAGACATAGATAAAATGTCTATTTAAGCAATTTTCAGTGACTCCCTTTCCAAGGCTAATTGTAACAATAGCTACCTCAGAGCCATATTGGAGGCCATGTTCTATGGCAGGTTTCAGAAGGCATTTGCCAAGCTCTGAGTGTAATTTCTAATACATGGTAATGTAAAATGAATGTATTCACATCCTTTATCCTTCTCATGTCTCAAACTCACACATCCTTGGTAGGATGATTTCTGTTGTCAATAATCGATGTGAGACAAGATGCTTCATAGATTGCTTTTCTCAAACACCTCAAAACGTTTTACAGTCCCTATAGACAGAAAACCTTCCAGGTTCCAGTTGTGAACCATGTGACATGAAAATTGTTTTATGCTCATGTGTGTGAAAATGGGTGATGTCCCTCACAGTGGCTTTGTTTTATTATCGATCATAATTTTGAGATATTTAATGACTGCTCCAGTTGATTTCACTTAGCAAATACTTCCTAGCTGTTTTAATAACAACTCTCCCTCCCCCGTTTCTTTTACTGTTACTTTTTGTGATGTTTCGGTGAACTTTTCTCAATGCATTCTTTACAGGTAATTTAATTGATAAAGTTATTTTAAAGCTAAGATAATTTTGCAGAGAACATTTGCTGAGAGTATGAAGATATCTATTTAGAGAAGATCTGTGTAAGTAATAAAGTATTTTAGGAGGAAAAATGCCAGCCAGTGATTTAGGTTTTCTTGCTACCAAGAAGAACTGTGCATGTGAGAGAAAGACTCATTTACCTCCATGATTCCCTTAATGTGAGCCCTGGGCTCTCCTGAGGACCACAAAATCTAAAAAAAAAAAAAAAAAAAAAAAACAAAACAAAAGAAAAAAAAGAAAAGTAAACAAAAAAGAAATGTACTCTTGTATATTTCTTTTAAAAATGAACCCACAAAGACTGAAGCAGTCAACATGTGGCCTTCATGGGTCTTTACCAGGTACTCTGTGTATATGCTGTGGCATTAGCTTGGTGTTCTTATGAGACTGTCTTCGGTTTTCCTGACAGCAAGCATTAAGACAGGGATGAGATGAATCATAACGAAGCATTCCTTTTCATTTGTCTGATGGCCAGTGAAGTTGGAAATTCTCATCATGTGTTAAATGGTCATTGTTTGAGAACTGTCTTTTCATTTCAGTAGCAACTCTATTGTTTGTGTCGTTTAATTGTTATTTAGTTTTCTTTTTATTACTTTGCCTATTGTAGAAATCAAGCATCTGTCAGATGTATACTTGCCCAATGTTTTTCTCCTATTCTCTTTGCTGCCTCTTACCTGAGTACTTGATCCTGATAATATATCTCTAGATAGTTCCACAGCAGAAATTTATATAATATTAGTGTCTAGAAATTATGGATTTTTCTTTATAGAAAATAAGATGACAATAGTTTTTCAAAGTGGCTATATTGAAGCTAGTAAAAAAATAGAAGTTTTCAAAGCATATGAACCAGTTTAGTTTAAATATAAAACCTGAACATTTAATATGACATGGAAAGTCAATCTAATGACTTTGAATATATTTATTGCTATATAGACATAGACATAGACACACACACATATTTGTCTATATGATTGATAGGAAAACTGATAATTCATTTCCTATATTCCTTAATTTATATTTAATTTTGTGATTTCTCATCTATAAAGTATTATTCTTAAATATCCTCATTATTCATCTTAACATTTTTCCTGCACTGACAGAGGAGCCAACAATGAGCAACTTCATAATGTTGCTTTGTTTTTAACATCATTTTGTTATAACGGATCTGAGCCAAAAGTGTGTGTGTGTGTGTGTGTGTGTGTGTGTGTGTGTGTGTTCTAGAGGAATGCATAGTTTAATAGCTATTATTAAATACTTTCACAAGACCTAAGGGTATCTGCTGAAAGATTATAAGTGCCTGCTTTTCTTAGAATAAAATGAGAAAATCTTTAAAATTCTGGAAAACAAGAGTTATGCATATTACCCTTTTAAAACTAAAGTGCAAGCCACAGCTTGAAGCTTACTTCTAGGACGGCCACACTGAAGTTGAGTGAAGCCCATCACAAAGAAAAGCTGTATGATCCCAATCCTGTTTGGTGTCATCAATTGGTAGATTGATGCGAAGTATCGCGTCTCTGTAGAAAATCTTGGATAACAATGCTGTATTCTCAGATCAGTGCTTGACAACAAAGAAGGGTTCATCTTGGAGGACCACCATGGTCAGCTCTAGCACTCTACAGAAACTGAAGATCCTATGCATAAGCCCTAGTATATATGAGGCACTTTAGAACTGACCTAGTGTCATGGTTTTGTACACCTCTCGGATGGTGTAAGAATGAGCCTGAGGTAAACCAGCGTAGGTGAAACTTGGGCAATGTGGGATGCTATAAGACTTAGTTTACAATGCAACTGAGTACTAGGCTAGGGGAAAAAAAAACAAGTTTGTCTTCATCTTGGTCCTGACTTTATAGAGAGGGTCTGAAACAGACTATATATATAAAATCAAGGGAAGGCTCATGGCTCTATTGACCATCTATTTTAACCAGCATCACCAGTGAGAGGGTACAGAGTTCTTTAACCAAGCCACACCATCAGTAGGCAAAGTAGAATGCTGTTGGTCTTGTAGGATCATTACAAGGGATCATTATGTATCAGAGGTATCATCGAGTGCTATACATGTAGCATATCCACCTGTAACTGGTATATTCATGGTCACTCTGCCCAGATTTAGTCATAATCACAAAGTGGCCAACAAAATAGTAACTGTTAGCAAGGCATCTGGGACTACCTTGGCCCCAGAGACAAGCTCACAGCTACATACAAATATAGATGTATCATTTTGTGGTAGAATTTCCTGGTTCTTGTGGTACAGTAGATGAACAGAATAGTTAAGATAAACCTGAGCTTGGGGTTCCCTCTGCTACTAAAGTCAGAGATAAAACAGCAGCAGCAGTCTCCTGTAGGGCAGCTGGAGGTCCTATATAGTGCTGAACTAACAGAAGTGGCAACGATGACAAAAGAAATAAAAAAAACCCAAAACACAAACAAACAAACAAACAAAAAAACAAAAATATAAGCAACCTGTTTAAAATTACTGCATAGATAGGTACAATCAAATCTCAATCAGTAAGCCTGGAATAAATGCAGCATCCATTAATGCCCATGTAACACCACATGCCAACAACAGACACCATCAGAAAACTGAGACTTCACCAAATAGTCAAAATACGATGCCGGAAATAATAGTTAGCATGGAAGAGTGCTCCTTTGGAGGGTTCAAAACAGCTGTTTTAAAGAGCTACAGTGAGAAGAAAACAGACCAGCGAGAGGACAGCAAACTAAAAAGCCTCTGCAAATTAAATGAGACTTCCCTTAATGTGAAGACACACACTGCACAGCAGAAGGAAATATTTGCAAAATATATATGTTTTCAAAGGATATGTTTTCAAAAATATATAGAAAACTGAAGCAATTCAATAGTAGAAACAAACTGGACATGAGACCGAATAGGGAGATATATATATATATATATATATATATATATATGTGTGTGTGTGTGTGTGTATATATGTATAAGTATATATATGTATATATATATATATGCATAGCAGGCACACAAAACATGTTCGACATCTCTAGTCCTCTGAGACATGCAAATCAAAAGCCCAATGCAGCATCACCTCACTCCAGTAAGATTCGCTCTTATCAGAAAGACAAAAGATACACACTGGCAGCTATGTACACTGCTGGGGAGACTGTAAATCAGCAGGGCCATTATGGAAAACAGAATGAAGGGGCGTCAAAGTTAAAAATAGAACCACGAAACTTGTTATGGGGTACAGATCAAAAGGGAACGAAATCACTGTATCGGAAAAATAAAACACTGTATTTTTATGCTCATCACAGCACCGTTCACAACAGCCAAGAAATGGAAACAAGGTCAGTGTCCATCAACTGATGAAAAAATAGAGATATTCCCAGTGTCCGTATGCACAGTAGAATTCTCTTAGCCACGTAGAGCAATGAAATCCTACCCTTTGCAACACTGCGGATGTACGGAGAGATCATACTTTCAGTAAAATAAGCCAGGCATAGAAAGCCAAGTGTGCCGTGATCTCCCTCAGACATAGAATCTAAAAATGTTCAGTTTCATAGAAATTGAGAGTTGAATACTAGTAACCAGGAACCTGAATAGATGAGAGATATTGGAAAAATAATGACAGATATTAAATGGGGGAAAGGGTGCCTTGAAAATCTAGAAGAAAAGCTGTCAAAAGATTCTCAGAAAAAATAATAATCATTTGAAGAGGAAGATGTGGCGTGTTTACCTTGGCCTAAATATTATACATACCATGCTCATCATTGTCTTGTTTCTTTTTAAACTTAATTTTATTTTATTTTTTTACTATTCACTTTACATGATTTAAAAAAACAGTTTAAAAATGCATTAAAAACCCAGCAGGTGGGATATGTGTGAATATGTTGAAGAATTGCAGGTAAATCGCACTGGTCTGAAAAGAACACACCGAAAAATGTGTTCAGAGGCATGTCTGTTATATAAACAAATCGTTCGAATTTATTTCCATTCTTAAGCAGTTTCGGGGCTTGGAATATTCCCTGTAAATAGTCACCCACTTTCCCTCCAGATTATCCCCATTCACAGCACATGTCTGGGCAGGAGGGAGACTTCCTAATTGTGGCCTTTGCAAGATTGTAAAGCAATTGGTACTCTCCTCCATGGACTTATTACTGGGTGTTTCTGTGCAAGACTGGCAGAAAATTGGGCCATGCATGATTTCCTTTGGAATTAGTCAGCCAGAAGAGAACTTACCACAATAGAAAAAGACTTTTCGACAGTTGCCAAGGATGTTTGGACAAGCCAGATTTCCACAGCCTCCCAAGGGGAATCCTCACACATTTGTCATTTCCTAAATCAATCAGTGTCCTCGTAGTTTCTCTGACATTACGAATGGCAGACCTACTCTCTGTAGAAATACTGAGAGCCTGGCAGAGGAGGGCCAACAGAAGCATCCTCTAACCAGGTTTGTCAAGCTTCAGAAGCTCCCCTGAGCAGAGAAACTTCTAGCACTATTGTGTTACAGTTGCTTGGACTGTACACAAAGGCATTTTCAGAATTAACCATCCTTATATGCTTGGCAGAGTCATAGGTGCTGAACACGGAGAGATTAATGTGATCATTACTCAAAGAATACAACAGAAGGGAAAGCCTGGCCCGTTACACCTTCAACTGTGTCAAACAAGCCTGCAAAATAAAACAACATCCAATTATTTGGCATGCACTTTGGTCTTTTCAGTGTTTTCTCATATGTATTAGCTCATTTGACCAGAACATCTTCTGTGACTCAAGATAATGAAATGCATGGTTAGTACCAGACCAGGAACCACAAAATATAGGACCCATCCACAGTGAAGTCTGCATGTCATTAGCATATAAGACTCATTGGGCAGCAGATAATGTAGGATAAATTGGATGGAAAATAATCCAGGCACTGTGAAAGTTTCTATACACATAGAAGAAGAATTATCGTTGAGCTTGTGCAGTACCCTCTGTAGGTGAGGCTCAAGACTGTGATATAAGTTGCCTGAGACTTCTGTGAAGAGTCTGAGATCTATATAAGGCAGGAAAATCAGAAGCAAAACAAAGCAGACCTCTTTAGATGGACGGGGCAGGGGACTGAACTATTCTTGGTTGGGGCTTTATAGGCAAAGGTGACCCTTGATGCTTGCAGGAATGTAGGGCATCTGAGTTATATAAGCAGTCCTTTGAAATGCAGCAATTATTTCTGGTCAGATAACACTGGGGGAAAGTTTTTATAATTTCGCTGTACAAATAATACCTCCTCGGATCTGGGAAACCAGATGATGGCTGCTGCATTGGTAGAAACTGCAGATAGGACCTGGCAGTTTTGACATGATTATAAAGCTATGGACGTAAGTCGAGAAAGGGGATGCAATGAGAATTATCCAACAAAGAAGAATTTTATTTCCACACCCTAGAGCAGTTCAGTCTCAATTTCCCATGAAAATATTAAATGCGTGAGTTTGCAAATGCCCATACGTCATGAATGCAATGGGGGGAAAATGCTTACTATAGAGCAAGCCCGGGAATTTGGCTGCAATTGTGAGTAGCACTATTGAAGCTGCTCTAATTTTAAATTTCCTCTCGCAGCTGCAGCTTCCTGCTCTAATCTCTATGAATACAACACATCAATTTAAATAAAAATAGTTATCTGCCTCATGCTTCCCTTTCCCAGCTGCAGACCGCTATTAGAGGTATAGAAATAAGCTATTGAAAATTAAAATAGTAACGTCCTCCTTTCCCAGTTCCTAGACTCCATCCAGTTTAACCTAAAATCAACTAAATGCAGCTCGTTTTATATTTAACAAATGGATAAATCAAATTCTTCACCATTATTGTGTGAAGTAAAGAGGAAAGACTTTCTTGCAGAAAGGTTTTTCTGTCGTCTGACTTTTGCCCTTGAGTTATTTAGTTAGCATCTTTTATAGTCCTTCCAGACTGTCTTTATTTTGTCTCTATT